>NW_011494866.1:2085896-2105465 GCF_000754665.1 Bison bison bison
CACTGACTCGATGGACGTGAGTTTGAGTGAACTCCGGGAGTTGGTGATGGACAGGGAGGCCTGGCGTGCTGCGATTCATGGGGTCGCGAAGAGTAGGACATGACTGAGCGACTGAACTGAACTGAACTGAACTAATGCACAATGTGATCTTGGAGTAGTTATCCAGCCTCTCTGTTTCTCTACCTCCTACAAGTACCACAAAGGGTGGGCCAATTCCTATGAGATTATGAGATTTCTAAAGTCCTGTCTCAGCCCAAATGTCTCAGATTCTCCATACACTTTTTTAGTTGAATTAAAGATTCTTTAAATTCTAAAGTGCTTTACAATGTTCAAGAGTTTCACACACATGATTTCATATATTTCCATAATAATCCCTTTTTTTCCCCTCACTCCTAACTGGCCCTCTCTTCTTACCCACTGGTAGCCTTTAGTTTGTTCTCTGTTGTTTGTGAGTCTGCTTCTTTTTTGTTTTATTCACTAGTTTATTGTAATTTGTAGATTCTACATGCAGTGTTTGTCTTTCTCTGACTTATCTTACTATAATGCCTCCAAGTCCACAACGTTGTTGCAAATGGCAAGATCTTTATATTTTTGACTGAGTAATATTCCACTGTGTGTGTGGTGTGTGTATCCCATCTTCCTTATCCATTCATCTGTCAATGTAATCCCTATCAAAATACCAATGGTATTTTTCCCAGAACTAGGGAAAAAAATTTTTAATTCATATGGCAACACAAAAGACCCCAAATATCCAAAACAATCCTGAGAAAAAAGAAAAGAACTAGAGGAATAATGTTTTTCCTGACTTCACACTAAACTACAAAGCTGTAGTAATGAAAACTGTATGGTGCTGGCATAAAAATAGACGCATAGATCAACAGAACAGGATAGAGACCAGAAATAAAGCCACACTCTTACGGTTTTCATATACTTTTAAGGGACACTAACTATATTGCTACCATGTAACTATTGTGATCATTTTGGGTGGCAGAAAAATGCCACATAAAACAAGGAACACTACATTTGAAATATAAGTCAACATTATCAGGAAAAAAGAAAGAGAGGCCCTAACTAGACCCAGCATAACTGATGTCCTTACTACCTCCAGCAGAAAGGTCAAAGAAATTTAGGACTGACAAACTGTGGTATTCTTTTCTTTTTTTTTCCAGAACTGGGAAAGCGGCATGTACTGCTTGCTGTCTCAGACACAGCTGTCACCAGGCTACTGTAATCTTCAGTCTGTGACTACAGGCCATGGGAGTAAAAGTATCACTCACTCTAAGTATGGAGTACAGGAAGCCTTGGTCCAAAAAATAAAAAAAAATGAGGACATGAAAGTAAGTGGCTTCCTGGTGTAATTTTTGTTCCAGGATCTCTGAGTACAGACAAAAGTAAAGCTTACGTGGAATTAGAAGCCTCAGAAGTAAGGTTTGGAGGTAAACCCTGGGAACTGTTTATTGAATAGGAAAACCGAATCCAATATCAATAGTATATACATGACAATGTGGTGGTATGGACCAGTTCTAGGTTTAAAGTAGTCTACAGGACTATCTTTATTTTAAAAATGTCTTATGAATGGACAAAGAAGAATGCAGAAGTTTGGGGGCTTTATAATAAGAGCCTTTAGGATGTGAATTATACATTGAAGTTTAAAAGCAAATAGATCTTATATTTCCCAATGCTGTGGTCTTGTATATTCCGGCTCTTCCATTCTCTTAGACAGGCAAATTCAAGTGTATTCTTCAATGCCCATATTAGGTGTTTCTTCTATTTTACTCAACACGTGAGTATCTGCCATAGACTCAGCACGGTGCTTGAAGCACTCTTGGATCATTTCTTGTCTTTTCTAAGCAGCCAGTTACTTTTGCCTCTTAATTTTCCCCCAAGTTTATGGATACCTATATGACTATAGATCTCATCTCATTTCTTTTTAATGCTGCTTTCACGAGTCCCACACTAAAATATGAGGACAAAGGTGATGCCTATTTAGTTTTGCACTTCCTTTACCTAAGTATGCAGAATAGGCACTCAAATTCTGTTTATCAGATGACTATTCTGGTTTGATCCATTAGACACATCTGCAAAGCAGGCCTGTTCTTATTACTCCCACTCCTTAGATAAGGCAAGCAGGTTACAGAGGGGTTAAACGCTGTATTCAAATTCACATATAAACTATGTTTAAGGCTTCATATGGTCCTGTGTCATACAAGTTGCTTGTCACAGAAGAGATTACCCTGTCACACACATGCCTTAACAATGGGGATGAATTCAACCTCAGAGAAAATCAATTTGTTTGCATGCTAGGCAGGAAAAATGAATGGCCATGTTGCTACAAATGACTCCCAAAGATATTCTTTCTCCTTGAGCAGCTTTTCTCCCTTCATGTTGATCTCCTATGCTTCTTACTGTTACAGACACAATGAACGGACTTAATTCCAGCTTCTCAAGCCTGATTCACAGCTCGATTAAAAAGTGGTGCAACTAAGTAGGTGTGTTTCTGTGACCTGAGTGGTTAAGCCAGATCTTCTGGTCTCGGAGGCCACCGGTTTGATTTTGTAAGAATATATTATCTGCATCGATCATTAACCGGACAATTCTGCAACTGTTGTCTCAAAGAGATTAAAAAAAAAAAAAAGACTCAAGAGGAGAGCTGCATCCAAAAACTCGAGGTAATTTCCAACAATGACTAACAATAACTTTAGGATTCAGCTACATGTTGCTTAAAAGTAAAGGGAAATTCAGTATTATGGCTTCCTAATAATAAAGAAATTATTTCTTCAAATGAAACCCAGTGCACATGTTATGTTCAAGTTACAGGGAAAAAGCAAGTGCCAAAGTCGGATTTCATCATATATAATCTGAACACACATACACACACACAGACATACACATACACACACACACACAGACACACACACACACAAGCTTTATGGAGAAGATGGGAGCAGGTGCCCCCAAACTGAGTCATTACTTATAACTCATTTGCTCCATGAATGAAATGGGTATACACTATTCCTATCTTAATCAACATCTTATGCTCTCTTTTTAAATTATTCCTTTTTCTGCATGAGGTTTTATAATTCAGATGTATTCTCTGCAAGGTAAGGAGTTTAAGAAATAGTATCAAATGGCTTGAGTCAATGACAGTATAAGTGGTGTGTCCTAAATCTGTAAGATTATGACCCAACCAGGATATTGATACTTCAGACTGAGCAACTCTTTAAAAGATAATATACAGCTTCTTTCCTCCCAATGCATTCCTCAAATGGTCCATATTCTTACAATTTTTATTCAGCAATCATCATATATTTTAGCCATGGTCAGTAAGTTAGAAAACTACTTCAGTCAGTGAGTTCAGTACCTTCATGTCTGACTCTTTGCAACCCCATGGACTGCCACACGATAGGCTTCCCTGTCCATCACCAGCTTCCGGAGCTTGCTCAAACTCATGTCCATCAATTTGGTGATGCCATCCAACCATCTCATCCTCTGTCATTCCCTTGTTCTCCTGCCTAAGTTTCACCTATGTAAACCAAAACTCATGCATAGTCTTCAACCATCAGATCACCTCCCTCTTTGATCACTACTGTTAGTCTAGAGAGGAAGAGGTCAAACATGAATGTTGGTACACCTTATGGGAAAATGGTTAGATTTCAGTTTTACTTCTCCCTTCCTAAGTAGGTGATCTAGTTGATTTGATATTTCCTTACGGTGAAATAACAGATCTATTTGGGGTACACTAATGCTGTTAAGGGATTGTAAGGGATACCTGAGATCATCATTTGGAAGGGATATCTGAGATCATCATTTGGCAAACATATTACTTCTTTCACACACACACACCCACACACCTGCACATATGCACTTATCACTTCTAACATTAACTGAATCCTTTATTGTACAGGGTCTTACAATAAGACTCAAAGAAAAATAAGACTATCTGTCCTCAGACTTCCTGATCCAGTGAAAGAGACACATGCAAAATAAATAAATAAATAAATATATTTACAATATCAGGATGAAATGTATGTAAACTAGTAGCTAAAATAAATAGCAAGTATAAGTTACAAGTAGCAGTTCTATGTAAACACAGGAGGTGTGACTAATTTTCCATGAGATGAGTCCATGTTGAGTGTTTAAGGTTGAGAAGGATTTGGGAGGAAGAGAAAGAAGACATTCCTGAATGAAAACAATAGCATGGGTCAAAAGACAAAAACATGAAATTATGGATTCAAAGGAATAAAAAGAGTTAGGTGAGGGGGGTGGATGTGGGAGATGGAAGGTGGAGTAAGAGAGATAGGTTGGAATAAGATTGTGGTAGATTCAAGTTATTTCTATCTTGCTTATACTTATGGGAACTAAGCCTTTAGGGTTTATGATTAAAAATGTCCCTGAAATTATAGTTTAATAAATTTGGCTTTTAAATTAAAAAAAAGAATGATTACACAGGTGTATATATATATATATATCATAATATTATATATATATCATATATATTTCATATATATCATTCACATACATAGATGCCTTTTTTAACACAAATATAGTTCAGTAAATTTTGCTTTAAAATCAACAACAGCAATAAAAAACATACAAACAAACAAACAAAATAAACCACCCTGAAGGTAAAGGTCTGAGCTGTGCTGTGTGCTCAGTCAGTCAGTTGCCTCTGACTTTTTGTGACTTCTTTGGACTGTAGCCCACCAGACTTCTCTGTCCATGGGGTTCTACAGGCAAGAGTACTGGAGTGTGTTGCAATTTCCACCTCCAGGAACTCTTCCAGACCCAAGGATCGGACCCGAGCTCTTGTCTCCTGCATTGCAGGCAGATTCTTTACTGCTAAGTCATTGGTCTGGATAGATCCTCTCTTATTTCCTATGACTCTACCTCTTTAACTCCTTGGATTAAAAATGGAACATCTTCATGTGAATTGAAAGGATATCAAAAAGTCTCTAGTAATTGAGGGACTGTCTTCGGCCACTGCTATCACCAAAGAGCAACATCAGCTAAGCTTCCCTCTCTCACCCCCTCCAGAGAAAGGCGCCTGCCAAGTTCACCTAACTGTCACAACAGCATTTGCCCTCTGACCTTCAGCAAACAATGCACAGAATGCTGTTGGAGACTACTGGATGCCGCCCTCTTACTTCTTTAAAGACTGACCTGCAAGGCTAATTAGAGAGTTCAGTCTTCTGCTTATCTGAGGCTTAACACTTACATTTAGAACTGTAAAGCAAACCCAGCCCTTTGACAGAGCTACAGGCTTGGAGGACTCTAATCCAGCTGGGGCTAGCCTAGAAGGGATATTTGAGTTTGTTCTCAAGGTGGTTTAGGGACTCAAACATAAGGACCCCTTTGTTGATCACTATTCTTCTTTAAGACTATGGGCCTCTGTGGTTAGCAAGCAATTAAGAATTTGCTCATAATTCCATTTCCCATTTTTCCCTAGGACTATTAGTAGACATAATTTCTCTTCTTGTGTCACAGCAAGAAGACCAAGGAAAGAATAAAGAGCCCTGTCAGTTTCTCTGGAGGGAAATGTAGTATTCTAAAGAAGATAAGGGATAAAAGAGAATGCCTGACTTGTACTGATGGCCATAGGGGCAGTCATTCTAAGTGATGGTAAAAACAGAACAAAAAGCATATTACATCATTGAAAAGCTATAGAGATCATATAGCCAAAACTTTTCATTTTAGAGACAGACAACATAAAACCCAAAGATGGAAAATAAGCACCCCAACAGTTTGCGATCATTTTGTGATTAGGAAGTGGTTCTCCTCATTCTTATGGTACTGCATCCTTATCTGAAGGAAGTGCATTACCCATTGCATTTAACTAAGAGAAATACATGTTTATATATGTTGCCATGGCTTGCATGTATAAGGGTACCAGAATTACATCTCATGGACCCCATTTAGCAGCTTTAAGTTCTACTTTGAAATCTGTTAAGTTTTGATCACTATAATGGATTTTCTAATAAACACATTTATGACATTAGTAAATTTTGATCTCTGTTAAGCTCTGATTCTCTGGTGAAAAGTTTTCCAGTTTTCAGTTTGAGCCTTCTAAAATGTAAAAGAGATATGAATTAAGTGAGGAAGGGAAAGTTAGATATCTGTGAAAACTGATGCTTTAGATACTCAAAGAAATATAAGGGATACCCATGTGTATTGAAAGTTACCTCAGGAAAGTTTGGAACAAAAGGGCACATTCAAGAAAACAGGAGGACAAAACTAAGTGGAAACAAGGAGAGGGGAAAAGTGACATTAGAATCCAAGTAGCTGTGTAGAAGGCAGTTTTCACTTTACACTGCAAGGACAGAGCTTAGAATCTAGCAAAAAGAGCAGCATCCTCTGGGTTTGGGTTGGAAAACAGCAACAAAATAAAAGGAAGTAAGACAGACTTGGGAAGAATAGTTTGGAGTTATAAAAAGCTAAGCTACCTATTAAGCTAAAGAAAGTGAATGCAGCTCATGTCAAATGACTTATTTATACAGTTTTTCAGTCTATTTCTTTTCTGTAGAAAGACTTGCACCCAAAATAGCCATTTGAGGACATGGGTCTTGAGGATATATTTGATGATGGTATCTACTAACATTTGTACAATCTTTCATATGAATAGATTGATGTGCTATGTAGTCCTTCCTTGGAATCTTCAGGAGATTGATTCCAGAACCCCTCATGGGTGCCAAAACCCCAGATGCTCGAGTCCCTTATGTATAACGGTAAGCTATTTGCATATAACCTATATGCGTGGATGAGTGCCAAGTCACTTCAATTGTGTCCCACTCTGTGCAAACCTCTTGGACTGGAGCCCACCAGGCTACTCTGTTCATGGGATTCTCCAGGCAAGAATACTGGAGTGGGTGCCATGCCCTCCTCCAGGGGATCTTCCAGACACATTCAGGTATTGAACCTGAATCACTGACATCTGCCTACACTGGCAGGTGGGTTCTTTACCACTACTGCCACATAGGAAGCCCTACAACCTACATTCCTCCTTCCATATACCTTAAATCATCTGTAGATTGCTTATAGTAGCTAATACAATATAAATATTATGTAAATAGTTGTTAGCATGGCAAATCCAAGTTTTGCTTTTTGGAACTTTATAGATTTTTTTTTAATGAATATTTTTGACTCCTGATTAGTTGAATCCTTGGTTGGTTGAACCCAAAGATGCAGATAAGGAAAGTCAATTGTATCCAATGTTATATTGAAAAGCATTTGCGCTTGCCTGGGAGAGCAGCTACTCAAAGTCAAAAGGCCTGCCTTAAAGTCCTGGTCCTGCTACTTGCTACATCTGATCTGTGGTCTTAGTGAACACCTGAAACTCCATTTTCATATTTATTAATGAGGATACTGCCACCTACATCACCTCGTACAAGGTAACAGTGAGGGTTGTCAAATGAGACAGTATGTTTTAAAAAGTAGGAGGGAAAGAGAAAAGAGATAAGAATGATGAATAGTAGACTGAGATTGCCAAGTAAGTGATACATGCAATCATCTGTGGGTTCTCTGATCACACTCCCATCAGCTCACAATAGAATCTGGCCACAGTGAAAGATGTCTGCAGAGGCACTGCTGAATATACATAGCTTTTTTTTTTTTCTTTTTGCTAAGTATTAAATTTGTTTTAAAGGGAATGCAATTTGTTAAAAGAAAGCAAATGTGTCTTTAGATAATACATTAATATTTAGCCATGAATTGAAGAGAGTTTTTCCCTTTCCACATCCTGTGACATTTTTCTGATCTTCAGGGGACACAAACAGGATGAATGGATATCTTCCTTTCCTCCTAAAATTAGGCCAGTTACTTTGTTGATGTTTAGTTTCTCATTCATGCCCAACTCTTTTGAGACCCCATGGACTACAGCCCAGTAGGCTCCTTTGTCCCTGGGATTCTGTAGGTAAGAATACTGGAGTGGGTGGTCATTTCCTCCTCCAGGGGATCTTCCTGATCCAGGGATCGAACCTACATTTACTGTGCCTCCTGTATTGGCAGACAGATTCTTTACCACTGAGCCACCTGGGAAGCACACCCTACAACCCTGCTGCCGCTGCTGCTGCTAAATCACTTCAGTCGTGTCCGACTCTGTGTGACCCCACAGACTGCAGCCCACCAGGCTCCCCCGTCCCTGGGATTCTCCAGGCAAGAACACTGGAGTGGGTTGCCATTTCCTTCTCCAATGCGTGAAAGTGAAAAGTGAAAGTGAAGTCACTCAGTCATGTCCGACTCTTAGCGACCCCATGGACTGCAGCTTATCAGGCTCCTCCATCCATTTTTCCAGACAAGAGTACAATCCTGAGATTTCTATAATTAAAGAAAAACAATACCAATAAAAATCTCCTTTCCACACAACATAGTCAACTAGCAAACAAAACAGAAAAAAAAAAAAATAAGATGGAGAAGATGATTCAACAATATGTTCAATGTCACTTAGTATATATGCATGATAGTTTAATCTCTAGAAATTTATTCTTGTCTCTAATAAGGAATGAAGTTACCTAACCTACAAACACATGTGACAGCCAGTATTATTCTCCAACTTTTCTAAGGACTGACTTCTGATTTTTGAGTCATGATCTGCTAAAAGGAAACAATTTTGGCTTAGCAGCTCACCTTCTTTGTCTGAATTAACAAGATGTGTACAAAATTAATGAAGGCATACTCAAAGAGATCTCTGAGTTCATTACCTTATTAAACACAGCTTCCCATCACAATGGTTTCTTGCAGATACAATGGCCTGTAGCTGTCTAAAAGATTTACTGCCTAAGGACTATGACCTAAAATAAGATTTACAAGGGAAATATTTCAGGAGTAAAATAAATGCAAGAATGAGACTCAAAAGGGAGAATAGTCTGACGTGATTGGAAGGGATTAAAAAAATACAGCAAATGTCCTAGTCGGTACAGTAAAAGTTTCTTTTCTCCAAGCATTGTGGGGGAAAGTGCATGCAGAACACTGCACTAAGATCAAGATAACATTTAGAGTGATTGCTTCATATCCTGGTGAGTTAACTTCTCAGAGAAAGAAGAAGAAAAATAAACCACCACTGGTCTTTCTTTGAAAATCGTTTCACTGATTTATTGATTATGGAGATGCCCACTGAGTAAAAGGAAAGCCCCCAATCTCTCTTTACACTGAGGGGCCTTGATGTTTGAGGATACAGCTGCCTTCAGATGCTCAGATAAAAGACACTGAGTGCAAAGTAGTAGTATTATCTACTTATTATACCCACTTATCTGCTTATTCCTTCCTTGAAGTCCTACTTCTGTCTGCAATATCAATCACTTCTCTGGCAGCTTGTCTCACTACAAAGGGAGGATTTGATCCCCTGCTTAGCCCTCCAGAAGCAGCCGACTTGTGCAAGAAGAATTCATAATACCACTAAGGCTGCAGGACGGGATTACCTGGGGACTGGGGGTGGCTTGCTTAAAGCACAGTTCCTGAAAATGCGGCAGAAATTCAATCTACCTTTCCATCAGACTCTGCAGTCCAGGCACTAAACTTGACACTGAGTGAATACCAAACACATTAAGAGGAAGTCTCATTACTTTCTCCAAGTATAGATGAGTTGCAGTTAGGCAAAACTGACAATATGAGAGCAACTATTTAATATCACCCCCCGACACACACCGATAGTTTGATAGTCTTGAGTTGGTACATACTGATTCATGAGATACGGAGTTAGGTTCGAGATATATTTTATACAAGTAAAAACTTAAAAGAAAGAACCATATGATAGTGGAAACAGTCAGTAAACCTGGACTCTAGGCTGGCTTCTTTACCAGCTGGCTGTGGGATATAGGGCTTGTCACTTCACTTCTCTGAGGTTTAGTTTCTTTATTATTTTTACTGATAAAAATGCATTAACTAATACATGATTTCAAAAGCCAGTTCCAGCACTGACATTCTAAGTGGGGAAGTATCATGTTAGGTTGTGAGGAAAAACAAGCTGGATTTTCATTAAATTCAAAATAGGTGTTCCGCTTGGAAAGCGATACATAAAACTTTGGGCCAGGTACAAGAAGCAAATTAGCAGTGTGTGTCTGTATGAACTCCTAGATTCATTAGAAAGGTTTGTTTATTTAACTGCCTTCATTAGCTGCTTTTAGTACATCAAAGGAGTGTTTCCAAACCCTTACAATTAGCCATGTAAACAAAGGCATAATGTATCACTTCACTAGACTCAACAAACAAGGTTTTTGATACACTATCAAATCCTACTCAGGATAATATCCCAACTAAAACCATTAGGTTGGGCATACAAACACTAAAGGAGGGTCTTGCCCATAGAAAAGTTTCAACACATTTTAAGGGAATCAATGGACGTGCTGAACGGTTGATGAGAACTGACCTGTTGATCAACATTAATAAACCTTCCCCAGACATTTTCTGATTTAGTTGAATGAGAGCCAAGATCTCACTCTCTGATAACCCGCAATCAACCAAACAAACCTTTATTCATTCTTAAGTAGTACTGATACAATTCAGTATGCCCAAATAGTCAACTTAGGAGGTCTAAAAAAGAGTTTGCAATATTATTAAAAAAGAAGGCAATCATGAGTAATAGAGGGATGGTTTCTTCAAGACCAATCACGTGGTCAGTGTTGAAAATGTCTTTCATGGTCATATTACATATTATATACAACACATAATTTTATAAATGTTACCTGTAGATAGACCTGTCACCTATAGACACACACAGGGTTAAAACAATGTTAAAGAAAATTTGTCTTTGAGATCCTTTCCTTTTTAACTTGACGCTCCAGAAAAACAGCCACAGTTTCAGTTGTTTAACAGTATAAAATATCATGGATGCCTTTTATTTAGTCATACATACTAACCTGTCCACTAATTAAGTTAAATTCCTTTTAATAACATTTAATTACACCCAAATCCAAAGAGTTAATGTACTTAGAAGGGCATGAGGTACACATCTCATGTAGTTGTGAAGATCGAGTGATAATGGATGTGAAATAACTTTTTTAAATTACAGAAGGTTATTCAAGCATAAGATATTTTATTTGTTTGCTTTTGATGGATATATATAATTTTCTAAATCCTTGCTGCAATTAGCTTTGATTCATTCATACTAAAACCTCATAGAATGTAATTTATACAGTGGAAGTGATTGATTAATTCAAGAGAAAACTTGCAAAATTAAATGTTTTGTCCTGCCTAACAATCTTTAGAAAGTACCTGGATTTGCCTCTTCAAATTTGCATAAAGTCAGAGAAAAATGATCTTAAAAAAAAAACAAAAAACCTTCTAGACACAAAACTTATAGATAATTGCCCCAAATGCCCAAACTTCTGCTGCTTAAATCTATTGCAGATCACTTAAGAGGTGTCAAAGAAACATTTTAAATTAATATTTACACATTCCAGATGAACAACAACAACAAACACAGAAAACATAAAGGGGATAGCAAATGTCCAAAAAGGATGGACAAATATTGTCAGAGGGCTTGTACTTCATTTTTAAAAGTTGTATCAAGACAATGACAAAGTAGGACTGATTTGATTTTAAATTAACAGAATAAGAGCCACTTAGTATAATGTCCTCATCAGGTTCTTTGGGGACACTCATAAGACTCAGACTGCACCATTCCCTAAAGGAGCTAGCAATTTATAGAGGCGGCCCACTGTATCTCCAAGCCATTCAAAAACATTTGCTGAACGCAAAACGGGGCCAGGCTTTGTAATGTTTCTTACAAAA
Source organism: Bison bison bison (assembly GCF_000754665.1). Classification (NCBI taxonomy): domain Eukaryota; kingdom Metazoa; phylum Chordata; class Mammalia; order Artiodactyla; family Bovidae; genus Bison; species Bison bison. Next base: position 2,097,618 of record NW_011494866.1, read on the forward strand.
AAAGATAGTAACGGTTACTGATTTCCTGGAACTTTGAGCCTGGTAAATAACCTGTTGTAATTTATGTACCAGTTGTGACTCATTTTTGGAATGTGTCAATTTTTCAAGGTGACAAATGTCTAGCCTTAAAAATATGAACGAAAAATGTATACAGCACTGCTAAATTTAGTGCATAAAATAAGTGATCAAATTGGAATAATATGATTCTAATTCATTTCTTTAAAAAAGCATTAAAATAAGGGTGTATTTTTTTTATGCTCCTGGTAAGCTTCAGTTGAAGAGGAGGAGAAGGTCCAGGAATGGAAATATGCAAGGTAGTCATTTGAAGGGCAAGTATATTTGAATGTCTAGAAGGGTATGATCTTTTAAAAAGCTTTATTTACTTATTTATTTGTTTTTTTTTTGATGCAGCCAGAAAGGGGTACATCAACTATATACTGCTGCTGCTGCTGCTAAGTCGCTTCAGCCGTGTCTGACTCTGTGCGACCCCATAGATGGCAGCCCACCAGACTCCCCCATCCCTGGGATTCTCCAGGCAAGAACACTGGAGTGGGTTGCCATTTCCTTTATATATTTATTGTATTTTTACTCGGTGTATGTATGTGCTCAGTGACACAATCATGTCTGATGCCAAGAAAAATTAGGGTTAGGGTTAGGGTTAGCCACACAAGGACTGGATTGCCATTTCCTTCTCCAGGGGATCTTCCCGACCCAGGGATCAAACCCAGGTCTCCTGCATTGCAGGCAGATTTGTTTACTTGTTGAGCCACCAGGGAAAGCTTAGGGAGGGTCAGTTACTCATATTACCACACAGGGACTGTAGCCCATCAGGCTCCTCTGTGCATGGGATTTCTTAGGCAAGAATACTGGAGTAGGTTGCCATTTCCTTCTCTAGGGTATCCTTCCAATCCAGGGATTGAACCCACATTGGCAGGTGGATTCTTTACTACTGTGCCACCTGAGAAGCCTCCTTTTTTTTCTTTTTCTTTTTACCCAGTCATCATATTATTTTATCTATTGGATTAATTCTAAACAAATGATTATGGTTCAGATGAATCCCAACTAAATGGGAGAAAATCAAGAAAGGAGCAAACATAGCAAATGGACACACTGGACACACAATCTCTAATCCAAACAGATGGAAGTGACAGAATTGCAACAAGAAAAAAAAAAAAAAACTACACATATATAAAAATATACATAATATCATTTTATGTCCAATATTTTCAAAGGGACTGACTCTATAGATAACACACAAATAGATATATAAAATAAAATTACATTTTTCTTTTCTCCTAGAATAAATTTCTATTCTGCTATTCAACTTGATCATTACATAGAATCAAAGTTTCAGAGAATGATATAGATAGATAGGGCCTTCCTAGGTAGCGACCATGATAAAGAACCCACTTGCCAATGTAAGAGACTTAGAGATGAGGGTTCGATCCCTGGGTATGGAAGATTCCCTGGAGAGGGGCATGCAACCCATTCCCATGGACAGAACAGCCTGGTAGGCTATGGTTCACAGGGTCACAAGGAGTTGGATATCACTGAAGCAACTTAGCAAGCACACACAGATACACACATACATACACAGTTAGGTTCATCAGGATTTTGGAGCAATTTGATGACCAATTTGATGAAATCCAGAGATTGTAAAGAGAGTTTAAAATAATAATTTGCAAGTACTTATAATCATTATGATTCAATATTTTGAAAAAAGAATTACACAACAATAACGCCTTAAAAAAAAAGGATCTTGAGGCTGGTAAAACTCTATAACTTCTATACAAAACTACCCCTTAAATTGTGCTTATTTAAAACAACCCTTTGTGTTCCATGACTAACAAAAAGTAAATATTATAAAAAGCCAAGATTTATTGAGCAATGTTACTGTGATAATCTCTTTAGATTTACTATCTCATTGTTTTCACAGTAGTCATATTAATCTCATACGGTAAAAGAGAACAAACAATAACAACAAAAACCCCAAAGCTTGGTGGTGGTTTAGTCACTAAGTTGAGTACAACTGTTGTGACCCCACAGACTGCAGCCCACCAGGCTCCTCTGTCCATGGGTTTTCCCAGGCAAGAATATTGGAGTGGATTGCCATTTCCTTCTCTAGGGGATCTTCCCGACCCAGGGATAGAACCCAGGTCTCCTGAATTGCAGACAGATTTGTTTACTTATTGAGCCACCAGGGAAAGCTTAGGGAGGGTTAGTTACTCATATTACCAGGATATTTGAATCAAGAGCCCAAAGTATTTAGCCCTTGAAATAAAACTCTAATAATAAAATACTACTTGACTTGTTTTATGTGTTAGCCTGAGATTTCAGTTTTGTGGGTTATTCTAAGAAACCCTCAATATCTCAATCTAGACAACAAGATATCTAGGTTTGAATATCAGTTATCTAGATTATTTATAAGTAAGCAATTGAAACTAGAGAGGGTTAGTGATATGCGTCAGATTACTCAGCTAAATTGTATAGAATTTGTGACCAGAATTTAAATTTCTAAACTTCTAAGGTAGCATTCTCCTCTCTGTACAACAGGCTTTTTTGGTATAGACTATACATTCGATATGGATATTTGAACCAAGAGTCTCTTTCTTCATAAAATAATGTCTTATTTCTATTGCCTATCAGACAATTTAGCACCCTATACTCCACATGTTAAAAACTGAGACTTATGGTTTTCCAACCATGAATTACTTTTTAGATGAACTTCTTGATAGATGAATAAGGATAATTTTATTATATTGTTACATGAGGGGAATTAGAAATGAAAACTACACTTCAAATTTGCCAAACCTCAAATGATTTGGAGAATTCCTTAAAAGACAAAATCAGCAAAGAAAATGCTTATTTTATCCTTCACCATTCAGACTTTCATCAGATACATTAAAAAAATCAACCTCTAGGATACTGTGAATAGCCTCCCACTTTCACTACAGAAATTGAGAGATTGGCATATTTTTACTTTTTCCCCCCCCATGAATCCAAGTTGCAAACTATCCCTATTATAGTTAGGAAATGTACACAATCAGAATAAGAAAATATTATTTGAATCCTTACTACTAGAGATTTTTTTGTAGGACTAGATAGACAGCTAGATCGAAAAGAAAAAACCACACAAAGAAATTAAATCACCAATACCTTGGTTATTGCCTAAGATGCTATTAATATTATACAAAGAAGAAAAGTTTTAAAGTACATACTCAATAATTATTAAATTTCCTCTCACAGATTAAGACTTTTTATAAGTTTATATGAAAACAAGATTTGTGTTCATCCATAGTTTGTTAAAAGATGCTTGCTTCTTGGAAGAAAAGTTATGACCAACCTAGATAGCATATTAAAAACCAAAGACATTACTTTGCCAACAAAGTTCCACCTAGTCAAAGCTATGGTTTTTCCAGTGGTCATGTATGGACGTGAGAATTGGACTATAAAGAAAGCTGAGCACTGAAGAATTGATGCTTTTGAACTGTGGTGTTGGAAAAGACTCTTGAGAGTCCCCTGGACTGCAAGGAGATCCAACCAGTCCATCTTAAAGGAAATCAGTCCTGAATATTCACTGGAAGGACTGATGCTGAAGCTGAAACTCCAATACTTTGGCCACCTGATGTGAAGAACTGACTCATTTGGAAAGCCCCTGATGCTGGGAAAGATTTAAGGCAGGTGGACAAGGGGATGATAGAGGATGAGATGGTTGGATGGCAACACTGACTCAATGGACATGAGTTTGAGTAAACTCCAGGAGTTGGTGATAGACAGGGAGGCCTGGCATGCTGCAGTTCATGGGGTCGCAGAGTTGGACCCGACTGAGTGATTGAACTGAACTGAATTGATAGTTTATAACTGCTGCTTTGCATTTTATTGTCTGTTAAAATAAAAATGCCAGCAGAGTTAATATTTCCATAAAGTCTCCCCTAGGCTGCAGGATGAAGAATCACAAGATGTGCATGTGACAAACAGGAAAGATTGCATCAAAAGAGCTTAATTCTTGTCACCCCAAAGAATAAATGCAATCAAGAAAAAAGTCTTCTCTTTAAAAAGTGTAAGGCAACTGTTGTCCTAAATGCTTTTGCTGTTTTCAGGTGACAAAGGTAGTGGGTTTGTGCACTTTTAAAACCAAAGGAGAGATTTTGTGGGCAACATTTACCACTTTTTTTTTAATGTGATTTATGGTTTTAGAGAGGTTCATTTGCAGAGGAAATCTGAATGAGGAGATGGTCTGGTCTGCAGAAAGACATTCCAATGAACTGGTTAGGCAGGTAGTTGTTTGGAAGGAACACTGCCTCGGGACTTGTGAGGAAGATAGAAGTAACACTTAGAGGGAGTGAGAGATGAACAGGAGTGGGTTACTTCTCCTTTCACCAGCTCCAGAGAGTATTCACATTTATGACTAATCTTATGAGTGCAATCCCTCACAGCCCACCTTGCCTCCACAAAAAGCAACGATTAGGAAGTATTCATTTTCTCAGATATAAAAGTGTTGCTTTTGTGTTTGATTTTTGCCAAATCCCCTCAACCTCCTTGCCCTTAGAGAGCAAAAATAAAAGAAAGATTTTTCACAAAGCCTTTAGATTCCATATACAGCAAACCACAATGTAGAACAGGTTTTGTTCTAAGTTTCAAACAGAACATATTGGCTCACAGGTCCTTTCAGGAATTGTTCTGGAATATGTGCTTGCCTGTGCTATGTTCCCACATTAAGACACAACAGGAGTCCTAGCAAAGCTGAATTCAGAAGCAAGGAATTGGTGATTTATCTATTACAGTGGATAAGAGAATTGAGTACACAGTTGTCCAGTTCCGTGTTTTCACACATAAGAAAACTAAAACCAGAGAGGGGAAGTTATTTTCCCATCAACAGAAAGCCAGTTAGTGACAGCAGCATGAGGACAAGAAGCCAAGACTCCTGACTCCCACACCAGTGTTTTATCACTAAAACTCATGACTGCTATAAGTCTGAGTGCCTTTCAACATAATAAGAATACTAAATTTATAAAGCCTCATACTTAAAATCCTAAATTTCCTTCCTACACCAAAGATCTCCAAAGAGCTTAATTTTACATGTGATGTGTTAATTCCTAAATCTCAAGAAAAAGGGACAACATACTGGAATACATTTGTTTCCCAGTATCAATTATTCACAAAAATGGATTGCTTCTCTTCTTCTATATCCTCCTTAGTTTTCCTTCGATCTGATCAATGAATTACAACTGAGCTGTCTCTTTTTCTAAACAGGCAAATTTGCTGAAAGACAAATAAAACACCTTTTGGCTGCTGGGAGGGATTGGGGCAGGAGGAGAAGGGGACGACAGAGGATGAGATGGCTGGATGGCATCACTGACTCGTTGGATGTGAGTTTGAGTGAACTCCGGGAGTTGGTGATGGACAGGGAGGCCTGGCGTGCTACAGTTCATTGGGTCGCAAAGAGTCGGACATGACTGAGCGACTGAACTGAACTGAACTGACTGACCTAATTCAATAGCAGAGATGGTTTGTGCAGATCCCCTTCCTCTAGGGAAGTTAACATCACTAAATCCATAATGCTCCATTAAAGTTCAGATTATAGAAAAATCATCTTGGTACTCCACCCAACCACTGAAAGACAGGGCTACTTTTAAAAACTATATTTTATAAAGCCATCTAGCTCTCATTTGAAAGGAAGCAAGTAGTCTTATCCTTCAGAACAAACTATGACCAATTCTAAGACAAATCATATAGGTTTGGTTTCTAAATTAGTTTCTGATTCACCACTCTTTGCTATGGAGGTACAAAATTGAGATGGCAAAATACATGCTCTCTTTCTACCTCCTTAAGAGGGTGTGGTGAGAAATGGCTTGAATAATACCCATTAAGAGCTCTCAGCTTCTTGGGAGGACGATAAGTAAACACAATGAAATAAGAACTGTTTTTTTAATCTATAGGTGAATTACATGTCTTTCCTAAACAAAGAATGACTTGGATAGACAAAAAAGACCAAAAGCAAACTCACATCACTGCAGACAATATACTTCTGATGGCCACCCAACTCAACTCACCTTTATCCACAAAGGAAGTGAGAGGCTCATACTACAAAGCTGTCTCTCCCTCTGTCTCTCTCTCGCATGTGTGTGCAAGCACACACACACACACACATACTTTTTACTTTTTACCTTTTACCAGATGAAGAGTCTCATAATCTTTCTAATTAGAAATAATCAATTCAGCTATGATTTTATCAGCTTTGTTTTATATCTCTATTTCAACATTTTGTCATCATGGTTCTTGTTTTCTAACTAGTGGATGTATAGCTTTACCTGTCATTAGGTCATAAAGTGGCCCTTCCTGGTGGCTTGGATGGTAAAAGAATCTGTCTGCAATGTGGAAGACCTGGGTTCGATGGAGGAAGATCCCCTGGAGGAAGGCCTGGCAACCCACACCAGTATTCTTGCATGGACAATCTCCATGAACAGAGGAGCCTAGCAGGCTAAGTCCATGGGGTTGCAAAGATTCAGACACTAGTGAGTGACTAAGCACAGCACAGCACAGGTTATAGAGTGAAAGGACTCTCATTTTAATCTCTATTCCTACTCCAAGAGCTGGTTCTGGTATATTCTCAATAAATGTTGGGGAAGAAAAAGTAGACAGTGAGCAGGTCCTTATCTGACAAGAACAGTCATCCAGAGAGATTTAATCATAATCCCAACACACTCACTTCTCTTGACAATAAGCACATGGCATGGTGGATAGAGTTTTGCCAAGAGAATGCACTGGTCATAGCAAACACCCTCTTCCAACAACACAAGAGAAGACTCTACACATGGACATCACCAGATAGTCAATACCGAAATCAGACTGATTATACTCTTTGCAGCCAAAGATGGAGAAGCTCCATACAGTCAGCAAAAACAAGACCAGGAGCTGACTGTGGCTCAGATCATGAACTCCTTATTGCCAAACTCAGACTGAAATTGAAGAAAGTAGGGAAAACCACTAGACCATACAGTTATGACCTAAGTCAAATCCCTTATGATTGTACAGTGGAAGTGAGAAATAGATTTAAGGGACTAGATCTGATAGAGTGCCTGATGAACTATGGATGGAGGTGCATGACACTGTACAGGAGACAGGGATCAAGACCATCCCTATAGAAAAGAAATGCAAAAAAGCAAAATGGCTGTCTGAGGAAGCCTTACAAATAGCTGTGAAAAGAAGAGAAGTGAAAAGCAAAGAAGAAAAGGAAAGATATAAGCATCTGAATACAGAGTTCCATAGAATAGCAAGGAGAAATAAGAAAATCTTCCTCAGTGATCAATGCAAAGAAATAGAGGAAAACAACAGAATGGGAAAGATTAGCGATCTCGTCAAGAAAATTAAAGCTACCAAGGGAATATTTCATGCAAAGATGGGCTCAATAAAGGACAGAAATGGTATGGACCTAACAGAAGCAGAAGACATTAAGAAGAGGTGGCAAGAATACACAGAAGAACTGTACAAAAAAAGATCATCATGACTCAGATAATCACAATGGTGTGATCACTCACCTAGAGCCAGACATCCTGGAATGTGAAGTCAAGTGGGCCTTAGAAAGCATCACTATAAACAAAGCTAGTGGAGGTGATAGAATTCCAGTTGACCTATTTCAAATCCTGAAAGATGATGTGGCACTCAGTATGCCAGCAAATTTGGAAAACTCAGCATTGGTCACAGGACTGGAAAAGGTCAGTTTTCATTAGAGTCCCAAAGAAAGGCAACGCCAAAGAATGTTCAAACTACCACACAATTGCACCCATCTCACATGCTAGTAAAGTAATGCTCAAAATTCTCCAAGCCAGGCTTCAGCAATACATGAAC
>NW_011494866.1:2106247-2112914 GCF_000754665.1 Bison bison bison
CGCCAAAGAATTGATGTTTTTGAACTGTGGTGTTGGAGAAGACTCTTGAGAGTCCCTTGGACTGCAAGGAGATCGAACCAGTCCATCCAAAAGGAGACCTGTCCTGGGTATTCATTGGAAGGACTGATTCTGAATCTGAAACTCCAATCCTTTGGCCACCTCATGCGAAGAGTTGATTCATTGGAAAAGACCCTGATGCTGGGAGGGATTGGGGACAGGAGGAGAAGGGGACGACAGAGGATGAGATGGCTGGATGGCATCACCAACTCGATGCACATGAGTTTGGGTGAACTCTGGGAGTTGGTGATGGACAGGGAGGCCTGGCATGCTACGATTTATGGGGTCGCAAAGAGTACGACACGACTGAGTGATTGAACTGAACTGATGTGTGCCAACACCTCCACGCCTCCAGTCTCTGATCCTCTAGTCACCCACACTCTGTACCCTATCATCACTTCAGCAAGGCCACCAGGTTAGAACATACTACAGTTTTCCTTAAAGTGACCTCAACTCAACTGTTTATCTGTTCCCATATTCCTTTTGCTTGCTGGGCTTCAGCTAAATCAAACTATCCCTCTTCCCATGATGAAATTCACCAAATTTGTGTCTATACTTACATCAAGGAGTCTCAAACTGATAGTGGATACATATGTTCTGCGGTCCAGGGAATTAAAAAAAAAAATAATTTGCATTATGCTAGTGAGGCAAGTGTTGTTCTAAGCATCACAGTATCCCATTCTTGTACACTGAATGTTTCACAGAATTAAGCCTTTAATTTAACTAACTTAAATGGTTTCTCTTCACCAAGAATACTTTCTTTCCCTTCTTTTTCATATAGCCAATATATCTCCTGAGCTCTCAAGTAGAAATGATCATTAGAATTCCTGCTGAAATTCATATTCTGGTGCTTACCATTTCTATCTTGATAAGGTTTGTTTGTGTCTCCTGTCTCATAATAAACTGGGAGGTTTGGGAGATAAGAATGTGCTCTTTGTCTATTCATTAATCCCCCAGATTTTCTCAAGTATGACATCCACCAAATGTTAACTAGATGGCAGGAACACCAGCTACGTAATGCCTAAGAGTTATCCTTCATACAGAGTGTGATATAAACATTGCCCCTGCAGTTACAGAGCCAGCAGTCAGTGCTGATGACTAAACTCTGGTCTGGTGTTCAATGTCTTTTCTATTTATCCCTCAATAGGTATGATCATTTAGATCATTTATAATCTAGTTCATTAATTTCATATCTGTCTCCCCCACCAACTCTATGTTATAGGTAGTAATAGACTCAGCAATTTTTTTCCAAGCTCTTTTATTAAACCTGTACCCAGAGCAAAATATCTTGAACTTAGTAAATAATTGGTAAATTATTGATGAATTGATAAGAACATAAGCTTAAAAATTTTTGTCTTTTTGCCAAGGTAAAGATTCTTATGAACTGTCTTTACAATTGAAAAAACAAACAGGTGTGCAATCTTGTTTAATAACATGTTACTAATAAAGATGTGTAGCCAACCAGTTAAATATATTTAATTACTTCTTCTAAAGTATTACATTCTACCTTTTATTTTTCAAGTGATATAACCCAGAAGAGCTTTCTACATGTTTACAGATGAATCACAGCTAGATATATCTATTTTAAAGTAGAGACTGGCTTATGTGTTTTTTTCTCTATCATTATGACTGTGTCCCCTTGGGCAAGTCACTCTACCTACACTTGGAGCCCAAATTCCCTCATCCATAAAAATATGTTTTTGCTGAAACACTGAATTCTACCAGTGTTTCTCAAACAGCAGAATCAACTGGAGGGTTTATTGAAAGATTATTGCCCTCCCTCTCCTAGTTTCTGATTTAATAGATCTAGAGTAGAACCCAGGAATTTGCATTTCTTAATAAGCTCTTAAGTAAGGTTGATGCTGCTGACCTGAGACCACACTTAAAGAACCGCTGAATTAAAATGTCTGAGAGTCCTAGGAGCTCTGACTTCATTATCATGCTGCAGTTCAAACCCAGGTATATCTAAGTGCACAGTTTTAGCTAGTAGACTGGCAAAAGGAATATTTTATTTTCTTAGGATTACTGAATGGCAGCCAAATAACTAAAATAATATTAATATTTAATAATTAAAGTGAAATGTTTTCTTTGAATTCTTCAGTTTTTAAAAGAAATATGCTTCACCATTTGATTTTAACTTAAAGAAAACTTTATCCAGTTTCAAGTGGAAAAGGATGGTCTAGACAGATTTTACAGAATGCCAGCCTATCTTCAAATATTACCTTCTTTTTATGGAAATACAAGAATACAAATCTAAGCAAATTTATTTCTTTTTCCTGTATCAGTAATTGCTCTACTTAAAATGAATAATTTCTGGTTGCAAGATTATCACATTCAAGAGTGTAATAGCAAAAACTACCACCCATGAAAACCGATAGCATGCAAGGTATTTTGCCAACAGCTTTATAAGACTGAAAGACTGTCTTCTCTCAATTCTCTAAATAGCTTTTCTACGGTATGTTACCAACAGCATCATTTTCATTTCACAGCTGGGGAAACTGAGGCTCAGAAACATACCAGATTTAACCAAAATCACCATAGTGAATGACAGAATTGGATTCAAATGCAGGCAGTCATATACCTGCAGAGCTATAACTCTTAATATATGTCTAATAGTAGAAGGAGAGGCAGGTTTAGAAAAACAGAAAACTGGGTTAGCCCTGACTCTTCCACAAACTCTGATGGAAACGTTGGTGGAGCCAATAGTAATCAACTTGGATCTTCGCTTTTCTGTCTAGTAGAATAAGGCTGGACTAGGACTAGATCGTGTCTACACTTCCTAAATTCAATAAACTAGATTATTTCAAGTTTTATAGATTAAAACTAAATGAAATAAACTGGTGATCAAAAGCAGGACAAGTGACTAATAGGATGGGTGTTACTTCAAACAAATCAGATTCTCCTTAAGCCAGCATGCTAGGATTTCAACCTGATTGGTTTTTAAGAGGATGCAAGGTCAGAATCAGTTCCAGTGTTTCTGCTGAAATCCCTTTTTGTTTATCTGCCCTCTTCAACTTTGTCATCTTGAATGCATACACACTGAGCACAGTGTCTTAAGTAACATTGCTGAGGTTACACCAAAGACAGGTGTTAGGGGAACTATTTCCCCCTGGGCTATCATTTCCAGCTCTCTCTCCTGCAAAACCAAGGGAGGGGAGAGCAGGAAAAAGGTTTCTTTTCAGATTAAACACAGCAACTACAAACACTTTCCCCTAGGCAATAAATTCTCTGCCAGTGCATGCTGCAGTTTACCCAAACACCAAAGCAAAAAGCAAACAGCCCCTTTTGTAATGGAGGAGTTGTCACCTGTCAAGTGATGTTTGTGAGTTTCTAGAGAAGAGAGAAAAAGAAAACCCTTTCCCTTATTTTATTAAGCAGACTGTTTGTTCAAGGTTTGAAATGCATACTTGGGTTTAAGGTAAAGTCTCTGGCTTGGCACTCTTGAACAAAGTAATGCCTTCCGATTGGTTACACGGTACAAAGAACAGAACAGAAAAACAGTCTGCTCTTTAGGGGACACATGAATTTAGTCTAAACTGAGTGATTATTGAGCCACCTCATAAGCAACATGAGTACCTGCAAACCCATTTTCCAAAAATTAGAGTGCTTTTGCTATACAGAATATATGTTCTTGTTTGTTTCATTAGTGTTCATAGAACTAATACATAAAAGCTCTGTTGTTCAGTTGATCAGTCATGTCAGAATCTTTGCAGCCCCATGGACTGCAGCATGCCAGGCTTTCTTGTCCTTCACCATCCTGGAGTTTGCTCAGACTCATGTCCATCGAGTCGGTGATGCCATCCTACCATCTCATCCCTTGTCATCCCCTTCTCCTCCTGCCTTCAATCTTTCCCAGCATCAGGGTCTCTTCCAATGAGTTTGCATCAGGTGGCCAAAGTACTGGAGCTTCAGCTTCAGCATCAGTCCTTCCAGTGAATATTCAGGACTGATTTCCTTTAGAATTGACTGATTTGATCTCCTTGTTGCCAAGGGACTCTCAAAAGTCTTCTCTAGCACCACAGTTCAAAGGCATCAATTCTTTGGCACTCAGCCTTTTTTATTTTCCAGCTCTCACATCTGTACATGACTACTGGAAAAACCACAGCTTTGACTAAACGGACCTTTGTTGGCAAAGTAATGTCTCTGCTTTTTAATATGCTGTCTAGGTTGGTCATACCTTTTCTTCCAAACAGCAAGCATCTTTTAATTTCATAACTGCAGTCACCATCCACAGTGATTTTGGAGCCCAAGAAAATAAAGTCTGCCACTGTTTCCATCGTTTCCCCATCTATTTGCCAAGAAGTCATGGGACCAGATGCCATGATCTTTGTTTTTTGAATGTTGAGTTTTAAGCCACCTTTTTCATTCTACTCTTTCATTTGTATCAAAAGGCTCTTTAATTTCTCTTCACTTTCTGCCATAAGGGTGGTATCATCTGCATATCTGAGATTATTGATAGTTTTCCCTGCAACCTTGATTCCAGCTTATGCTTCATCAAGCCCAGCATTTTGCATGATATACTCTGCATGTAAGTTAAATAAGCAGGATGACAATATCCCATCCTGACATACTCCTTCCTAATTTGGAACCAGTCCATTGTTCCATGTCCGATTCTAACTATTGTTTCTTGACCTGCATACAGATTTCTCAGGAGGCAGGTAAGGTGATCTGGTATTCCCATCTCTTTAAGAATTTTCCACAGTTTATTCTGATCCACACAGTCAAAGGCTTTAGCATAGTTAATGAAGCAAATGCTTTTCTGGAATTCTCTAGCTTTTTCTATGATCCAACAGATGCTGGCAATTTGATCTCTGGTTCATCTGCCTTTTCTAATTCCAGTTTGAACATCTGGAAGTTCTTGGTTCACATATTGTTGAAGCCTAGCTTGAAGAATTTTGATCATTACCTTGCTAGCATGTGAAATGCGGAGAAGGCAATGACAACCCACTCCAGTACTCTTGCCTGGAAAATCCCATGGACGGAGGAGCCTGGTAGGCTGCAGTCCATGGGGTCGTGAAGAGTCAGACATGACTGAGCAACTTCACTTTCACTTTTCACTTTCATGCATTGGAGAAGAAAATGGCAACCCACTCCAGTGTTCTTGCCTGGAGAATCTCAGGGACGGTGGAGCCTGGTGGGCTGCTGTCTATGGGGTCATGCAGAGTCGGACACGACTGACGCGACTTAGCAGCAGCAACATGTGAAATGAGTGCAAATATGCAGTAGTTTGAACATTCTTTGGCATTACCCTTCTTTGGGATTGGAATGAAAACTGATGATTGATGATTTTTTTAATGGCGACTTCATTTTCACTTTCATGCATTGGAGAAGGAAATGGCAACCCACTCCAGTGTTCTTGCCTGGAGAATCCCAGGGATGAGAGAGCCTGGTGGGCTGCCGTCTATGGGGTTGCACAGAGTCAGACATGACTGAAGCAACTTAGCAGCAGCAGCAATGAGTAAGAGGGTTAGGGATACTAAAAGCAAGGTTTCGACGTGCTGGATGGCAGAGGAGGAAATAGGCCCATAGCAATGTTCTGCGTTAATCCTAAAGTAAAGTTTATAAATATACTCTGTATATCCCTCTTTTATCACCTCTTTCCTCACACGTTTCTCATTCCAATTAGGCCTACTCTTCCCACTTATAGATGCACCATTCTCTAATATGTCTTACTCATCTCCAGGCAACACTACTATCCATTGGTACTTAAAAATGTATAAAGAGGGATTATTTCATCTTGATTTGCAAACAACTGGGGCTTCCCTGGTGGCTCAGTGGTAAAGAGTCTTTTTACCAATGCAGAAACTGTGGGTTCAATTCCTGGGTCAGAAAGATCGCTGGAGAAGGAAATTGTATTCTACTTCAGTATTCTTGCCTGGGAAATCCCACAGACATAGGAGCCTGGTAGACTATAGTCCATGGTCTCATAAAGAGTCAGACACAACTCAGAGACTAAGTAACAACAACAGAAATTCCTTTAGGTGCTTAGACATATTTGCAACTTTTTAAAGAAGAGACTGTATAACCAAAATTGATTTCCACTTTATGGACAGTTTTGCACATTTGGTGTGAGTTGGGAAAAAAATTTATTAAAAGAAATTTGATAATATGTATCCATAACTGGTGTGCATATACTTTACTCAAAAATTATACTTCTAAGCAGCAAGAACAAAAAGTGTTTTGAATGCAAATATTCTTAATAAAAATCTGTGAGTAGAAAATGTAAACAAATCATTACATACCTATATAATAATTTAAAATACAGTGATTAATGTTGTTTTGAAGATTAGTGGATAAGAGATAAATGTTCACCATAGAATGCAAAGAAAAAGAAGCAGATTACAAAATTTATATATGGCATGATCCAAATATGCTTTGCAAAATCTATTTCTTCTAAGAAAACAACTGGAAAAAACACGTAAAACTTTCACAATTATTATCTTTAGGTAGGGATTCTATATACTTCTGATACTAACTTGTAAAATTCTTTTTAATTAATTAAAAATGTATTACTTGGTTCCAAATAGGAAAAGGAGTTCGTCAAGGCTGTATATTGTCACCCGGCTTATTTAACTTATATGCAGAGTACATCATGAGAAACACTGGACTG
>NW_011494866.1:2113014-2113299 GCF_000754665.1 Bison bison bison
GGACTGGAAGAAACACAAGCTGGAATCAAGATTGCCGGGAGAAATATCAATAACCTTAGATATGCAGATGATACCACCCTTATGGCAGAAAGTGAAGAGGAACTAAAAAGCCTCTTGATGAAAGTGCAAGTGGAGAGTTAAAAAGTTGGCTTAAAGCTCAATATTCAGAAAACTAAGATCATGGCATCTGGTCCCATCACTTCATGGGAAATAGATGGGGAACAGTGGAAACAGTGTCAGACTTTATTTTTTTGGGCTCCAAAATCACTGCAGATGGTGACTGCA
>NW_011494866.1:2113399-2119440 GCF_000754665.1 Bison bison bison
ATAACATACTCAAAAGCAGAGACATTACTTTGCCAACAAAGGTTCGTCTAGTCAAGGCTATGGTTTTTCCTGTGGTCATGTATGGATGTGAGAGTTGGACTGTGAAGAAGGCTGAGCACCGAAGAATTGATGCTTTTGAACTGTGGTATTGGAGAAGACTCTTGGGAGTCCTTTGGACTGCAAGAAGATCCAACCAGTCCATTCTGAAGGAGAGCAGCCCTGGGATTTCTTTGGAAGGAATGATGCTGAAGCTGAAACTCCAATACTTTGGCCACCTCATGCGAAGAGTTGACTCATTGGAAAAGACTCTGACACTGAGAAAGACTGAAGGCAAAAGGAGAAGGGGTGGCAGAGGATGAGATGGTTAGACAGCATCACCAACTCAATGGACGTGAATATGAGCAAACTCCAGGAAATAGTGGAGGACAGAGGAACCTGCTGCACTGCAGTCCATGGGGTCACAGAGAGTTGGGCACTACTTAGTGACTGAACAGCAACAACATATTTATAAGCCAGGAACTATGAATAAAAACAAATCAGATAATGAAAAAACTCATAATTCTTAAAGTTGCTGATCAATATTATATCCATCCATAGAAAAGAGGAAGGAGAGGCTTATAGAGATTTTCAAGTTCACACAGCTAAAATTAGTAAAGACAGAATTCCAACTCTAGTATGTCTGATTACAAATCTTATGCTGTCTCCAGGGGATCTTCCCAACCCAGGGATTGAATCCAGGTCTCCTGCATTACAGGTAAATTCTTTACCACCTGAGCCACCAGGAAAGCCCAAGAAAATTGGATTGGGTAGCCAATCCCTTGTCCAGGGGAATCTTCCTAACCTAGGGATGCAACCGGGCTCCCTTGCATTGCAGCTGAGCTACCAGGGAAGCCCCAGTGAATACTGGACTGGGTTGCCATGCCCTCCTCCAGGGGCTCTTCTGAACCCAGGGATCAAACCCTTGTCTCTTAGGTCTCCAGCATTGGCAGGCAGGTTCTTTACCACTAGCGCCACCTGGGAAACCCATGTATAAATCTAAAGTAAGTAATAAATTATAAAGCCCTATATTAAATATCAGGTAGTCAGTCATCAACGTGAAAAATAAAAGCCATTGTTTAAATCTGTCTGCACTTAACTCTACTGGTTTTTGAAAAGACCAGAAAAGGGGGGAAAGTGAGTGGGAATGGAAAGAGGCAGGAACCTTGGAAAGGGCCAAGGGAATGTATAGGAGGAACAATAGGAGGATGGTGGTGAGGGTGGCTCTGGAAGTCTGAAGGAGATCAAGAAGGAGGAGAATGGAAGGGAAAGAGCTTGATGTGAGCTCTTGACATTAGTGTCAGACTTAGAGTTGGTGTGCATTGTGTATCTCTGGTACCTAAGAGACATAGACACAGAAAATTACTGCTATTTGTATTATATAGCCTTTCTACTTTGTGAGCCAGGAGAAGATGTGTAAGAAGGAAGATTTAGAATGCTTGTGTGACTCATGTAGCAATGTACCCAGCCCCTGGCAGCTTGACTGGAGTGACTTACTTAAAAATGTTTTGTTCACACAGTATGTTCTTAACATGTATAACAAATGAATTTATTAAGTGAAGACAAAAATATTGGCCTATCAAAGACCATTTTGACACAATTCTATAATGTTGGAAAATAACTGCAGATATTGTTCAAATTGAGTTATATGAGTCAATGTGTGTCTGTGTGTGTTTCTGTGTGTGTGTGTGTGTGTGTGTGTGTGTGTAAAGGCAGGGAGGGAGGAAATGATGAGGGAGACATGGAGGGAATGTTTACAAACTTTTGATCAATAAAAATTCATCAAATTAAAGTTCTGATGTGGTTTATGATTCTGCTTAGAAAATGCAAGTATTTCTTTTTCTTTGAAAAAAAAAATCATTCTGATAAACAAAAGAGTGCATGGAATTCTTTATTTTTTTCTGATACTATCCAATCAGAACTATAATTTTGGTACAAAGGAAGAACAATTTCAATGATAAATATCCTGTTCAATAAAACAGGCTATTCTCTTCAGTTCTTTAAAATGTGTTTGACAGTTGAAAGTAAAAATTATACCACTGTCTGAGGTAGCATTCAAGATATATAGATGTAATATATATGAAAACTATAACATCATGGGAAATTTTATGAAATCAATGTTATGGCAAATTTTCCGCATTCCATTTGAAGTGGTAAAATATAAATTCTCAATAGACAGTGAAAAATTATGAATAGTTCAATCTCTAGAGCAATAACTAAAAACTATTCAAAGAGATAGAGCCAGAACCAAAATAGAACAATTAAAATCAAATACTAAAAACAGGTCAAATAATCTAAATGGTAGCAGAAAAAGAAAAACAGAACAAAGGACAAATAAATAAACATTAGAAGAGGTAAAAGATCTCAATTCAGTAATATAAATGTTCAATAGAAACAACTTAAAAAGAAGAGAAAAATAAACCCAAAGAAGCAGAAGAAAATAAAATAAGACCAAAAATAACAAAGTTAAAAGCAGAAAGACAACAGAGAATAACTAAAAAGACTAAAAGCTGAGCTGATTCTTTGAAAGATTGATGCAACTGATAAGTCTCTAGAAAGACAGAGAAACAGAGAACACAAATTACCAATATTAGAAATGAAACAAGAGGATATTACAGATCCCACAGATGTTGAAAGGGTAAGGGACTACACCAAACAATTCTGCATACATAAATTCAAAAACTTTGAATTTAACCAGTTCCCCCGTGGTTTATGAAAACTTAGCCAAGATCAAATAGATCATTCGATAGTCCTATAACTACTAAAGACACTAAATTTGTAATGAAAGAACTCCCCCAAAATTAAACATTCAAGCCCAGATGGTTTCAATAGAAAATTCACCAAACAATAAGAAATAACATCAGCTCTACATAATCTTTCTCAGAATATAAAGGATGCCTCTCACAAAGCACAGATAGAAAAATCACACTGAGGTTCATGAGCAATAGGATTGCCAAGATGAAAATGATCACACATCATAACTAGTAATACCATCTTTCACTGTGGGCTTATCTTCATGGGCTTTAAACTGTAGTTTCTATCTAGCACAGCCCAAAAATTTTAAGTATAAAGAATTCTATCTGGTTGTACCATTTTGTATATTACAAACAATGATGCAATGAAACTTTCATTTATGTGTGTGTATGTATGTGTTCTTATATATACCTATGTAAATGTTTTTAATAATTTCATAGAAAAATAGTCTAAAAAGGGTATTTACAGACCAAGGGATAAGTACATTGAAAATTAAATAAAAGAGAATAAGAACATTGCCATCCAAATTTATACTTCTACTAGAAGTAAAAAGACTGTTTCCCAACAATCTTACCAGCACTGGATATTAATCATTTAAATTGTTGCTGACCAAATGGATGAATAAACTCATTGTTTCAACTCACAATTTTTTTTATTACTAGAAAAGTTGAACATTTTATGTCTATTAAACACCTCTGAACTACTTACACTCTTTGCCAAAGGGGGAGATTCATCTTTTTCTTATTTTTTTGGTCTGAGCCAAGCAGCTTTTAGGATCTTAGTTCCCTGACCAGGGATTGAACCCATCCCTCATCCAGCGGAAGAGTGGAATCCTACCCACTGGCTGTCAGGGCTTTGCAGAAACGTGGCCGAAAGGAGTTACCCCACACCCGAGGTCAGGGTCGGCGGCCCAGAGGAGCAACCCCACGTCCAAGGAGCGGCGGCTGTGTGGGCGCAGGAGGGCTGAGAGGAGTTACTCCACGTTCAAGGTCGGGAGGGGTGGCATGAGGAGATACCCCTTGTCCAAGGTAAGGGCAGCGGCTGCGCTTTGCTGGAGCAGCCGTGAAGAGATACCTCACGACCAGGGTAAGAGAAACCCAGGTAAGACGGTAGGTGTTGTGAGGGGGCATCAGAGGGCAGACACACTGAAACCATAATCAAGGAAACTAGCCAATTTGATCACACGGATCACAGCCTTGTCTAACTCAGTGAAACTAAGTCATGCCATGTGGGGCCACCCAAGATGGGAGGGTCATGGTGGAGAGGTCTGACAGAATGTGGCCCACTGGAGAAGGGAATGGCAAACCACTTCAGTATTATTGCCTTGAGAACCCCATGAACAGTATGAAAAGGCAAAATGATAGGGTACTGAAAGAGGAACTCCCCAGATCAGTAGGTGCCCTATATGCTACTGGAGATCAGTGGAGAAATAACTCTAGAAAGAATGAAGGGATGGAGCCAAAGCAAAAACAATACCCAGTTATGGATGTGACTGGTGATAGAAGCAAGGTCCGATGCTGTAAAGAGCAATATTGCATAGGAACCTGGAATGTCAGGTCCATGAATCAAGGCAAATTAGAAGTGGTCAAACAAGAGATGGCAAGAGTGAACGTCGACATTCTAGGAATCAGCGAAATGAAATGGACTGGAATGGGTGAATTTAACTCAGATGACCATTATATCTACTACTGCAGGCAGGAATCCCTCAGAAGAAATGGAGTAGCCATCATGGTCAACAAAAGAGACCGTAATGCAGTACTTGGATGCAATCTCAAAAACAACAGAATGATCTCTGTTCATTTCCAAGGCGAACCATTCAATATCACAGTAATCCAAGTCTATGCCCCAACCAGTAACGCTGAAGAAGCTGAAGTTGAATGGTTCTATGAAGACCTACAAGACCTTTTAGAACTAACACCCAAAAAGATGTCCTTTTCATTATAGGGGACTGAAATGCAAAAGTAGGAATTCAAGAAACAACTGAGGTAACAGGCAAATTTGGCCTTGGAATACGGAATGGAGCAGGGCAAAGGCTAATAGAGTTTTGCCAAGATTATGCACTGGTCATAGCAAACACTGTCTTCCAACAACACAAGAGAAGCCTCTACACATGGACGTCACCAGATGGTCAACAGCAAAATCAGATTGATTATATTCTTTGCAGCCAAAGATGGAGAAGCTCTATACAGTCAGCAAAAACAAGACCAGGAGCTGACTGTGGCTCAGACCATGAACTCCTTATTGTCAAATTCAGACTTAAACTGAAGAAAGTAGAGAAAACCACTAGACCATTCAGGTATGACCTACATCAAATCCCTTATGATTATACAGTGGAAGTGAGAAATAGATTTAAGGGCCTAGATCTGATAGAGTGCCTGATGAACTATGAATGGAGGTTTGTGACATTGTACAGGAGACAGGATCAAGACTATCCCCATGGAAAAGAAAACCAAAAAAGCAAAATGGCTCTCTGGAGAGGCCTTACAAATAGCTGTGGAAAGAAGAGAAGTGAAAAGCAAAGGAGAAAAGGAACGATATAAGCATCTGAATGCAGAGTTCCAAAGAATAGCAAGGAGAGATAAGAAAGCCTTCCTCAGTGATCAATGCAAAGAAATAGCGGAAAACTACAGAATGGGAAAGACTAGAGATCTCTTCAAGAAAATAAGAGCTACCACGGGAACATTTCATGCACAGATGGGCTCTATAAAGGACAGAAATGGTATGGACCTAAAAGAAGCGGAAGATATTAAGAAGAGGTGGCAAGAATAAACAGAAAAACTGTACAAAAAAGAGCTTCACGACCCAGATAATCATGATGGTGTGATCATTCACCTAGAGCCAGACATCCTGAAATGTGAAGTCAAGTGGGCCTTAGAAAGCATCACTACGAACAAAGCTAGTGGAGGTGATGGAATTCCAGTTGAGCTATTTCAAATCCTGAAAGATGATGCTGTGAAAGTGCTTCACTAAATTTGCCAGCAAATTTGGAAAACTCAGCAGTGGCCACAGGACTGAAACAGGTCAGTTTTCATTCCAGTCCCAAAGAAAGGCAATGCCAAAGAATGCTCAAACTACCGCACAATTGCACTCATCTCACACACTAGTAAAGTAATGCTCAAAATTCTCCAAGCCAGGCTTCAGCAATACATGAACCATGAACTTCCAGATGTTTAAGCTGGTTTTAGAAAAGGCAGAGGAACCAGAGATCAAATTGCCAACATCTGCTGGATCATCGAAAAAGCAAGAGAGTT
>NW_011494866.1:2119540-2144642 GCF_000754665.1 Bison bison bison
CTCTTGAGAAACCTCTATGCAGGTCAGGAAGCAACAGTTAGAACTGGACATGGAACAACAGACTGGTTCCAAATAGGAAAAGGAGTACCTCAAGGCTGTATATTGTCACCCTGGTTATTTAACTTGTATGCAGAGTACATCATGAGAAATGCTGGGCTGCAAGAAGCACAAGCTGGAATCAAGATTGCCAGGAGGAATATCAATAACCTCAGATATGCAGATGACACCACCCTTATGGCAGAAAGTGAAGAGGAACTCAAAAGCCTCTTGATGAAAGTGAAAGAGGAGAGTGAAAAATTTGGCTTAAAGCTCAACATTCAGAAAATGAAGATCATGGTATCTGGTCCCATCACTTCATGGGAAATAGATGGGGAAACAGTGGAAACAGTGTCAGACTTTATTTTTTTGGGCTCCAAAATCACTGCAGATGGTGACTGGAGCCATGCTTACTCCTTGGAAGGAAAGTTATGACAAACCTAGATAGCATATTCAAAAGCAGAGATATTACTTTGCCAACAAAGGTCCATCTAGTCAAGGCTATGGTTTTTCCAGTGGTCATGTATGGATGTGAGCGTTGGACTGTGAAGAAAGCTAAGCACCAAAGAATTGATGCTTTTGAACTGTGGTGTTGGAGAAGACTCTTGAGAGTCCCTTGGACTGCAAGGAGATCCAACCAGTCCATTCTGAAGGAGATCAGTCCTGGGTGTTCTTTGGAAGGACTGATGCTGAACTTGAGACTCCAGTACTTTGGCCACCTCATGCGAAGAGTTGACTCATTGGAAAAGACTCTAATGCTGGGAGGGATTGGGGGCAGGAGGTGAAGGGGATGACAGAGGATGAGATGGCTGGATGGCATCACCGACTCGATAGACATGAGTTTGAGTGAACTCAGTGAGTTGGTGATAGACAGGGAGGCCTGGCGTGCTGCAATTCATGGGATCGCAATGAGTTGGACACGACTGAGCAACTGAACTGAACTGAAATATATATATATATATATATGAGTACTTTTCAAAAGTTATTTTGTACATACTTGCCTTTCTGCTTTATCTGGTATTCTCAAGGCTAGAGACTATGATTTTTTCAGCTGTATTACAAAGAACATAGCATATATAGGAAAGTAAATTCTAAAGAAATATTTATGGCTAGAGCTAATATATATATAATCTATGTGAAATATGATATAATATTGGTTATAGAAGATACAGGGTAGTATGCTATGTGCTGGGGCCTGTATTTTGGTTAGTTGTTCAGGGGTGTCTGAGTCTTTGCAACCCCATGGACTGTAGCCCACCACGCTCCTCTGTCCATGGGGATTCTTTAGGCAAGAATGCTGGAGTGGGTTGCCATGCCCTTCTCCAGGTTGCTGTGGCCTATGTCTTTCCAAATACAAAAGCACTATCTGCTTTGTGGTATGTAGGGTTGAAGACTCTTCATTTATAACTGGATGCTATAATAACAATTTACAAAAATGGATAGTCCTATGTATGCTATGGTCTTTTTAATACAGATGAATAAAGCATGCATGTGTGCATGATAAGCCACTTCAGTTGTGTCCAACCTTTTGTGATCCTATGGACTGGGGCCTGCCAGGCTCCTCTGTCTAAGGGATTCTCCAGGCAAGAATACTGGAATGGGCTGCTGTACCTTCTTCCAGGAGGTCTTCCCAACCCAGGGATTGAACCCACATCTCTTTACTTCCACTGTATTTTGGCAGGCCTGTTCTTTACCACTAGTGTCACCTGGGAAGCCCTGGAAGAAATCATGGTCTTAGATAATAATTTCTAAAAATCCCTAGGGAAAAACCCAATTCAACTAAACAGGCTTTTCTTCAAAGTACAAAGACTAAAGAAATGCAAAAGTAAATGTCATATAGTTTCCCATCCATCATTCCAGGAAAACCTTTAAGTGTCGATATCATTATCCACCTCTTAAGGACATGACAGGCATGCTTAGACAGTTGATAAATAAGGCAAAGCTGAGATATAAAGTAATACAATAGACAATAGGATGAAGAACTAATAAGGATCTTGGAAGCATAGTCTAAATTATAACACTTTTTTGAGAAATCTCATTCAATTCATTTGTTAATCCAATGTATTTCATTCTTCAGTGACACTAAAATCATCCTAATGAAGAAGGCACATATTCTCTGCAATTCAAGTTCTCTTTGTTCATATAAGAGCAAAATATTATGACTCCACTTCATGACTAGTTTCTAAGGTGAAGGTAGTTTTAAAAATCAATAAAAATGTGATGACATTCTCAATTTCAAGAGTTTTGTCCTTGATAATCTGACAAGTAATTTCATGTTCACAGATTCATATTTCTTGCATAGTGAGAAAATGTTTGGCATGGATCCCAAATGTTTTTTATTATATGCAAGAGAAAAGCAATTTATGTGCAGAGTTTTGTAACCATTTAGCTATTAACTTATACACAAAAAAGTGAAAATATGCTATCAAGTAATGGACTAAAAGAGCTTCACACCAGTTGCAACAGCTCTCAGTTTAGAAGGACAAGGAATCTCAGAGGATCTTGGTTCTTACTTTCTAAACCAGAACACCAGTTACTATTACATCCTGAGCTAGTCCACCATTTTGTCATTCATTTAGCTAAGGACTACCATTATTATCTAGTCTTACCCATGTGGCCTCTTCACGTGGATGCCTATGAGGATGTCAGAATTGTCCTAAGTCAAGGGAAAACCCAGGATTCATGCAGAACTATACTTTAATAGCAATGCCTCAGTTTGGAGATAAAACAGAAAGACCACAGAGAGGCAAATGTATGTAATAAGTTCAATCTCACTCTGCTTGCACATTCCTTTCAATACAGTTGTTTCCAAATGATTTATTTTGTTTCCCATACTGGCAAAACTCCATTTCATTGTATTTTCCAGTTTTTCCTAAATCACTTCAATTCTCTGCTCCTTGCAAATGCTTCTATTTTGCTCTTATATCCTGATTTCTTGTTACCTTCAATCTGACACAGTTGATTTCAAGCTCTAAGCTGCTGGTGAGTGAGAGCAGCACTCTGTTTCACTATTCCTAGTTAGCAGTGGTGTCCTGTGCCTGCCTCCCCAGAAGAAAGAAAGGTATGGAGACTCTCTACTGTATGGCTCTCTCTTGGCTGAAGAGTGGAGGCTTTCCCACACAGGTAAACCTCAATCTCATAGAAACAGAGGTACTCAAGAAGAAACAGAGGCCAAATTCTACTCAAATGTATTACCATAGAAAAAGAATAAGAAAAGATTGCATCCAATAATGTGGGCAAAATACTGACACTGCTGATGACTATGCATATCATCCTAGAAAAGGGTTTTAACCACTTTTTCTTTTTATTTATTAAATTTAATTAATTTTTAATTATTAATTCTATCAAAACAATGATAATAATTTCTAACTCATGAAGTTCCAGAAAGGATTAAATAAAATATTAGATGTGTTAACCATCATCTGATATTGAAGCCAAGAAAATTTGTAATTCTGACACCTAAGGGGAACATTTAAATCACTTTCAAATGGAATACTCTCAGTTTCAATGAGCACCAGGATAAATGAGCATCAAAAAAATCAATTAAAAAGAATCAACATCAGGCATATAGATTCATAGCCAATGCTCAGGAAAAAAAGTTTGAATATAAATGAATAATCCTCTCAAACTTTTCTTAAATAATAATAACCTAAAAAACAAGGCAGTCCCATCTTAGCTAAATAAGACACTGGCTACAAGAGCAATTATATCTATGACTTTCCTTGCCTTTCTCTCTTTCCTCCTTACCCTCTTAGAAGATCACTGTATAACTTAGCTGATTCTTCCTTAGATACTCAACTAGGTTTTCTCCAAAGTTTCCTTTAGCTCTTTTGTAAAAGCACCAAAAGTAAAAGTGTTATTTGCTCAATTATGTCTGACTCTTTGTGACCCCATAGACTGTAGCCTGCCAGAACCGTCTGTCCATGGAATTCTCCAGGCAAGAAAACTGGAGTAGGTAGCCATTCCCTTTCCAGGGGATCTCCCCAACCCCGGGATCAAACAAGGGTCTCCTGCATTGCAGGAGGATTCTTTATCGTCTGAGCCATCAGGGAAGCCCCCAAAACACCAAAATAAACTTTAAATGACTGAATCTTTATAACTCAAATGGCAAATCTGAGTACTTTCAAACAGAAGTGGGGAAACAACGGAGGTAAAGGAGTACAACACTTTTTATACTGATCTACTATAATCAAAATGGAAGGAATACAAGAGAAGAACAGGACAGAAAGTTTTGCTGTTGTGAATGCTGAAGCAGAGAATGGTTCCCTGATTGGTGGTATTCTAGAACTTTGCTACCCAATACACTACCAACTAGCTGCACGAAACAATTTAAATTTAAAGTAACTAAAGTTGCAATTAAGTTCCTCGTTTGCACTAGCCATATTTCACACGCCCAAAGGATTCACATGGCTAATGGCTACTGTGTTGAACAATAGAAATATAGGACATAATAGTCATTGAAAAAAAAATCTTTTGGACAGGGCGATCTTAAAGAGAACATTTTACCTTTTTTAGATAACTTCCCAAGTCTCATTTCTTATGACTTTAAAAATTCCCGAGGGCCTACTATGGGCAAAACATGGCAAAAAAAAAAAATACTGTGCATGACAAAATATGACACTTGTCCCCTTTAGAGATAGAGAAAGAAATAATATATAATATTAATATTATACAATAAGTCTTATGATTAAAATTATACCTAGATTGCTTCTGTAGAATAATCTCTAATTCAGATTGGTAGAGAACAGTGGTATGGAATCTTTTCCTAAAGAAGGTAAGGCCAGCTTGATGCTGAGGGATGGAGAGGAAATGGCTAGATACGAGGTAGAAAAAATGAGATGTTCTCAAGGAGAAAATGTCTAATAGCAAAGGAGAAACAGCATGGCACATTAAAAACCCATGTGCTTCCATATGTGAGAAGATAATAATAACAGGAACTGTAAATGAAAATACTTCGTTCTGCATTTTAAATTAAATAACTTTGACTTGCTTTTATGAGAAACAGAAAATCCTTGCCTGGAGAGAATGTAAGAAGACACAGAGCACCAACCTAGGGAAACCTATCAGCGTAAAAGGTGATATTATTCAATGAATTGGGACTATCCGAATTTCTAAATCACTGTCAAATCAGAATTTATATATTTATAAATATTTATGCTTAATTATCATACATTCCCAAGCTTTGAATTACTTAACCTTCGATTTACCTATCAGTCTCTTTTCACTAGATCAAGGATAATTGAGAACTGAATCCATATTAAGATGGAATGGGCCAATGAAGAAGTGTATTTTTCATTTATTAATTTGGCGACAAAATCTCAGTGTATTTGTAAAATTACAACGTTCTATTTTTGGCCATTTCCTCTCTTTTTCCCCCAACCTCCTCTTTTTCCAATATTAAGAAGTACAATCTATATAAAAAAGTACACAGTGAGAATTCCAGTAAAATCTTACATTGAATCAGAAAGGCAAGGGTATACCAAAACATTTTTCATCTGTACCATTCCTTCAAATGAAGTTACCTGGTAATCGTCCCCAACTCCAAAAAGGAAAGGCGTGGTACATTATAAGGCGCTCTGTTTAATCACATCAGCAGACACTCTATGACACCCCACCCTCTTTCTCTCTTTTACTTTCTATTTTTCTACAGATTTTTGTTTGCTTTTATACAGGAAAAGTAGCCTGTATAAAAGCCTGTAGCACTTGTGGGATGAATGAATGATTAAAAAAAAGAAAAGAAAACACACCACTTAGCATGATGGATTGCACAAATACAAGAAAGTCCACCTAAGTACCTCAGTAAAATGTTTTACTATCCTTAACCTGTATACTCCTTAGCTGCCTGGGAGGTGTGTACATGTAAGTTCTTACCATTTCATAACTGAGGTCTAAGGTCATGAGTGACCCAGTGGTGAAGTTAAAAAAAAAAAAAAGAGAGAGCCTATTTTAGATATTAGCTTCTCTCCTCTTACTCTATTACCAGGTACTTGAATCTGTGTATTTGTGTAGAATTTACTTCATCCTCCTTCATTTAAAAAGGATAATTCTATAAGAAAGGCAGTTTGCCATAGAAAAAAGTGCTTTGGATACAATTCAGGACTTGACTTTGGTTCTGTCTCCACCAGCTGTGAAACACTGGGAGGAGCAATTCAGATAAAGAATGCAAGGAATTACTTCCAATCCTCTTCTCCACACCAAAGGAAACATATACATTATGCAGAATTGAGGCATACTCAGAATCCACAGCTCTTAACTATTTCTCTGCTGACCACAATGACTCTCTTTCCAATGGCTTTGACCATTCAGAGTCACCTGCTTTTTTATGTGCCATGGAAGAGGTATAAGAGAAGTGGATAGCATGGCCCACAGATTTAAAGGGGAAGCCCATGCCACTCACCCACATGGGGTCACCCAGGTCCGAGTCCTGCATGCGAATACAGTCCATGCTAATCTCAATCTTGTTTGTTGCACCATTTTCTGATGGTTCATCCACAAAGTTCAAGTCAATGGGCTGAACTGAACAGATGGGTCTGCCATAAAGGAAAACAAAAGTGTGTTAGGTGTGGAGAGGGACTAACACACACTCATTCAGTTGGTAACAATGAGCTCTTTTTGCTTTAAAATTGGCAAAGCTCATTGGTTGGAGTCAGAAACCCTCAGCATGAAATCTGGCTCAAATACTTACCAGATGTGAAACCTCTGGCATTCCAAATCTAAGCTCCATTTGTAAAGTAAAAATCACTGCCCTCATCAAAGAATCACTAGGTGGAACACAGAATAGAAGGAACGAGTCAGAGATGTATACTAATTGTATGGGTCCCCAATACTCTGATATCGTTTCATCTTTCCCTTAATTTAGTTAGGTGTCCCAGCCTAATCTTAAGGAGATAATAATCCTTTTCCCAGCAAGGTATAATGAACAATAAAATTTAGTGTTTCACTTTCTCAGAGATTATTTACAGTAAAAGTATATGAGAGTCTTTAACCCAAAGGAATGAATTTGAGTATCAGAGAGTCATTGGGGAAGTTATTTTGGGTTAGGTAGGAGATTCATTCTAAAAACATGCCTTCATAAGCAGTACTTCGACTATCCACCACTACCTATTTATAACAGTTCACGTAAAACAGCTTTTTTGCTTATTTGATACTTACTGTTCCAGAAAATCCCAGATGTGCTGGAAAACCTCTGGACTGAGGAATTCACTTGTCTGTGTGCTCTGGGACATAGTGGATCGGTAATAACTTTCTTTCCAAGAGAAATGGGCTGGGGTTTCTACAAACCTTAAAAGGATAAAAATGAAACTAGGGTTACAGTTTCTGTATTAATGAGACAGAATATTAAAATTAAAACATAGTCAATCAAAAAGTGGAGTGAGTAAAGTTTCAAAAACATGCCGGTATACACAGCAAATTTTACGAGTTAAGCAACTGGTATCTCTTTAAGCAGTGGCAAGGATCCCATTTTGCCATTAAAATCAGGCAATCAAGACTTCTATCAAAGGTCTATTTCTTAACTAGAAAAATTACACTCTGCACCTCCACTATCCAAAATCTACATCCTGCAGATTTCAAAAAGAAAATAAACATTCCCTCACTAAGTCTGACAGTGAGTCTAACCTATTATTAAGCCCATTTCACAAATGTCTCAATTGATTATCTGCCCATTCAGCCTCCAGCAAGTAAAAAGAAAAATCAGAAAATAAAAATGAGTTTAGAAATCTTAAATTTTACCCTCAGCATAATTACCCGTCTCATAACTCCATCTTAGAATCAGGCCCAGGGACAATAAATTCAAACTTTTGAATTCAATTTTTTTTTTTTTTTTTATCACCAGTTACACATCTTAATGTATGCGTGGGTGGTTTTTAATTGGAGTGTAGAATTTTATGTCAGACCAAGGGATAAGCAAACATCTGAATATACTACAAATGAATGGTATTTCTATTTGCTTCATTTTCTTATAGGGTCCTCAAGTTTGCTTTTACTTAAAAAAAAAAAGAAAACTTGATCCTTATACATGTGAAGGAAAACATCAGCTTTCTCAGGTGATATAGTCTCCAAATCTGCATTCTATCTGCATATCTCACCTTAAATGTATGTGATTCATTGTGATTATCAGTAGACTAATTTTACTCCAGGATGAATTTAGCTAAGCTCTTAATCATTACTGTTAGTATAATAAAGAGTTAAAGAAATAGTAGGATAGTCAATCATTTTAAATTTGCAAATGAATGCTTTAAGTCTAGTTATATAGTAGAAGATAATAACATTAGTTGATGGTTTTCAAGCTTACAGAGAGGCACATTCATTTTCTAAAGTCAGATATACAGAGAACATCTATTATTTGTCAGGAAATTAATGGGCACTGGAAATAAAAGTAAATAAGACTGTTTCACCCACTAAAAGGTCCTGGTAAAGAAGTTAAAACAGGGGGAAAATCTCTAATAAATGTGATACAATGTGCATAACACTGTAAAAGTACAATGATGATATATACATCTCATCTGATAGATCAAGGAAAAAGCCTTAAATGATGAGAAGAAATTAGTCAGGCCAGATAAGGACTAAAGTTACAGAGTGAGCAGTGTGTGACGCTATTAGCCTAGTGTAAAAATTTGGGGCCGAGAATGCCAGGAGATAAAGGTGGAAAGCAACATGTTGTGACATGTTGTTTTAAAAGCTTAAATTCTTCTGGTGAATGTTGAAGAATTTTGTAAGATAGTTTTAAGCAAACTTTATATTTTGAAATAATTATAGTCACATACAGTTATAATAAAAAATAAAGAGCATATCCACGTACCAGTTACCCAATTTCCCCAATGAGGAGTAACATCTTACAAAACTGTCATATAATATCACAACTAGAATATTGACATTGATATGATCTTATTCAGAAATTCTAATATGATTGTACTTTCCTTTGTATCTATGTGTGTGTATTCATTTCTATACAATTTTTTTTTATCACATACGTAGGTTACTGTAGCTATCTCTACAGTATTAAAGGATTTGAAGCATGAGTTTGCCCCAGAATATGTCTTACATTGATAAATCTAAAAGTTGTATGGAGGAAGGATTTATAGCTTATCGGTTTATGGACAAAGTTATTTATGAGGTTGTTGTATAAGTCCAGATAAGACAGCAGGACGATAGAAGTGGGGGTGGAGAAGATGGGGACAATTTTAATAATTAATGAAAAGATCAAATCACATATTGTTTATATTACTGATGGAAGAATAAGGAATAGTAGAGGCAAAGATGACTTCAAGTTTCCAACCTTATTGAACTCAGTGGTTGATGATTCCATCAACTAAACCAATGAATACAGTTGGAATATCTGGCTTGGAAAGAAAGGAGAGATGATGAGTTCCATCTTAGCATGTTAAGTTTGAGGTACCAATGGGATATATTAAAAGTGTAGCACTCAGTTGAATAAACCTTATGGGAGAGAAACAGGCCAGAAGTTTAGAAACAGAAATCCTCATCATAGGGTGAAAATAATCCATGAGAACAGATGCAATAACATAGGCAGAGCAGGTACAAAGAGTAAGAAAGTTAACCTGATGGAGGTGGAAATAAGAGTGGACTATGAAAGTTTACAACGTTTTTCATGGGCCCATCCAGGAAATCTGTCTATAATTAGAAGAGCATCTGAAAATCCAATATCTTTACATCAATAGAGTACATTCATTTTCTTTATTTCTTTTGGGGAAAGGATCCAGACTTGGTTTATATACTCCCAACTAGTGAGTAGAAAGGAAGTGAAAGTTAATAAATCTAATACTGACTTAGAGTTAAGATTTTACCCACAGGTGACACTTTTGAATATGTTTATGTTCCTTCAAATAAGACAGAAGGAGAAGGAAGTGGAGAAAATAAAAACAATTCCTAAGCAGTGAAAAAAAATGGAGGTAAACAAATGTATGAATTATTTCAAACTCCAAAATGTACATGGACCCACAAGCACATCCCTAATATTCAAACACTTTAACACCATTATTGGTAACCTGACAGCCAGGTGAGTACTAGAAGGTAAACTCAGCAGCACGAAGTAGATTCTCAGTGATATTCAGTGTGTGACATTTAATATGAAAATTAGTACAAGTTTTTTCTTAAAGATGGCAGAAATGTAGCTATAGTTTCTAAGAGACTGACAGTTAACATAACCTAGATCTTAAATAACAGACAGTATGGGGCTGACTCAAAAAGAAGAAAGGAGCTTAGATGGAAGTTAGACACTGTCACTCCCCTCTGAAACAGAGAGAAAATATATCATTGACTCCATACTCACTTAGGATTTCTACTTCTTTTACTATTTCTACATGGAAGTTCTGGTTTCTCTCATGCTTAACTCTGATATTCTTTTGTTTCATATTTTCCCTTTAGTTTCTCTTTGATTTCTAAGAAGACCTTCCCTGTATCTCTGATGTTACAGCTAACCAGCTCCATCCTCTTGAAAATGCCCCTCAGTTATGTGAGCTTCAGTTTTCTTGAATGTTACATAAAGATCATCATCTCTACTCTGCTGCCTTTCAAAAGCCTGCCCAGACCTCAGTGCTCTCCAGCCCACAGCGGATTTCCTGGTTGCTTATTTGGAATAAAATTTTTCTTTAAATATTCTTGGCCTCTTGGTGCATCTCGCAAATGCTAGCTTTTTACTTGTGTAACGAATGACAAAGAATTTTAAATAACTGAAGGCTAAGCCTAGATCTCCATCTTTGCAGTCTGATAGTTCCTCGAGGTTAGAGTGGAATGAACACGGGTATTGGAGTGAGACAGACTTGGGTTCAAATCTCAGTTTTACTGCTGACATTCTATGAAGCCATGGCCATGCTACTTCATATTTTTGTACCATACATTTTTCAGCTATGCTTCCTTCACAGAGTGGTTGAAGGCCTTACTTGAAAGGTTTACCTATAGAAAATGTGTTATATGTTTTTGTTTACACAAGCAATGATTGTTATTTACATAATTAATACACTGATTCTATTAGATCAAATACTATATAATTTGTATCCAGGCAATACTTACTAAACTAAGCTACCTAAATAGTGTATTTGAAAGGTTTGTTAAAGCTGCAAAAGTGTCACATAGACGTATTGATAATTGCATTAAACTGGAATCATCCCTCATTTCAATTCAGTTCAAATCTCGCATTCTGTATCTATATCCTTGGACCAAAACAACGCCCCTATCACCTCTCACTTTCTTCTAGGTCACCTTTGTCTCAGGCTTGCAATATTAAATTGGGCAGCTTCCTCCCTCAGGGCCTCAAGCATCAAGAGGGCTTTATTTAAAATGATGAGGGTGGGGTGTGGTATAGACTGGTGGTTATCAAACCATTTCATGAAACCCTAGGTGCCTCAGTGTACTCACATATGTAAATAAATGGCCATATCACTAGATGTCCAGAAACATACCTGTCCTTAATACAATGAAGTTTGACTTTTGTCTGTTTTCCATGTATTAGGGCTCTGAGCAAGATTTCATTTGAAAAAAGGATTCTGTTTAAAAAAAAAAAAAAATCAATTGTCTAGGTGTAAGGATCTCCAGGGTCTCTCTTCTGCAAACCCAATATTGATTTCCATTTGTGAATAAACATGCAAAACATTTTTGAGAGAAAGGAAGGGAAGTGATCAGCTGGTATCAGAAGAATGAAGTAAGTCTTACCTATCTTCTAATGGTTTGCCTTTGGGTGAAATCTCTGTATTAATTCAGGGCTTGCCTGGTGGCTCAGTGATAAAGAATCTGCTTGCCAATAAATTCAGGGAACATGGGTTCAATCCCTGGGTGTTGATTGGCCTCAGGAGCAGTCCAAATCACAAAATTTCTTTTGTATTTTTAGTTCAGAAACATTCCCCTGCTTTCAGTTTACTCTGAAATAATAACATCATTATTAATTGTCATGCTTAATTTTAAGGATGCTGAAGAGCACCTTGATGTC
This sequence comes from Bison bison bison, assembly GCF_000754665.1. Lineage (NCBI taxonomy): Eukaryota > Metazoa > Chordata > Mammalia > Artiodactyla > Bovidae > Bison > Bison bison. Next base: position 2,131,521 of record NW_011494866.1, read on the forward strand.
TTTTAGTAAACTGCCTCTTTATTGAACCCAACAGTGCCCAAGAGCCCTGGAGGAGTAAATTTATTCAAATACTTGAGGTAAACTCACTTCCTGGAAGTCACCCGCATAATCTAAAGCAGGCCCATTAAGAACTTTTTTTGGGAAGGAAATATTTTCTTTTCAACTTCATGTTGAAAAATGACCAGTCTGTTCCTTCTCTTAAAGCCAAACCCATCTTCCAGCTTCACTTTTGACAAACAAAGCTTAAATGGGTAAGGGGAAAGAGTGGGAGAGATAATTTAGGAGTTTGGGATTAACATACATACATTACTACCTATAAAATAGATAACCACCAAGGACCTACTCTATAGCATGCCCAGCCCCCAAATTTTCTCATTAGAGTCAGTGTATCTAATGTCAATTCACCAGTTTTTAACTCTGAGGTGATCTTCCCTCTAAGTACTGAATCTTCTAAGACTCGTATTTTGTGCCCTTCTTTCAATCATAGGCATTTTCTGCCTTAATGGTAAGGTTTCTCTGATTTATAGAGAGAAATCTTTTCTTACACTCCCAGTTCCCACTGAACTTTCTTCTTACCTTCATTTCACTTGTCAGAATTCTCTTCTAACCTGCATATGACCATCAGTCTTTCCCAGACAGCATTTTTATCAGGTCACTTTTCCCTGACTCAGAATTTGCAGCCACTCATCTTTGTGCCCTAGACAAAATCTAATCAGCTCTGGCCCATCATTTTCTTTATTCTTTTGAGAAGACCCTCTTTTCTAAAATATTCAGCCAGCTGCATTCTACATCTTGCGTGTTTTCAGCCAAGAATCTTTTCAGATCATGATCTCTTATATTCCACTATCTTCCCACAAGCTTTATTGTTTACATTTACCAACATTCAGTAGAAAACTCAGCTCAGAAGGACTACTGCAATAGACTGAATGTTTGTGTCTATCCCAAAATCCATATGTTGAAACTTATTGGAGGTGAGGTCTTGGGAGGTAATTAGGTAATGATGGTAAAGTCCTCATGAATGAGATTAGTTCCCTCAAAAAGAGGCTCCACAGAGTTCTCTTGCCCCTTTCACTACGTGGTGAAGTTAGCAATCTATGAACAAGGACGTGAGACCTCATCAGACATCGAGCCTGCTGGTGCCTTGATCTTGGACTTACCAGATCCCAGAACTGTGAGAAATAAATTTCTGTTGTTGATAAGCCATTTGGTGGTATTTTGTTATAGCTGCTGGATGGGTTAAGCCAGTGACAATATTTTTTTGTGTGTTTGAGTTCATTTCCTCAATTTGGCACACTTCAAGTACTCTTTTCTTAGTTAATTCTTTTATAATTTACTCATGTTGAAATGGCATTGGCCCAACTAACAAGTAAGGAATTGGAAGTCAAGAACCACGTTATTAATTTCCTGGTTCTTTACAACACAGAGTTGTAGAACAACAATGACAACAAAAAAATTGGAAAGGGCTTTATTTCTCAGCATCTATACTTTCTATAAATGAGGACTCACAGGGGTTTTATTGATAGTCCCATATGAGTATAAAGGTCTAGAAGGACTGTGGGGAAATTGAATCAGAGGAATTTTCTTAATATTGAGGAATGCACTAGATTGAATTTAGACCAATAAATTCAATAAAATAATTCTATAAACTTCTATATATTTTTTTCAATCACTTATCTGCAACTGTATTATATATTTATTGGTCTATTGACATTTCTCCATCAGAATGCAAAGTTACTGGGAGCAACCATTGCTTTGTTTGCTTCTACATCCCCAGAACCTATTACAGCATCTGGAAATGTAGGCTTCCACTGCTTTCTGAAAATATCTCATTCCTATGAAACCTTTCATAAGGTTTCATAAGCAAAGAATATCCTTTCCTTTCTGAAAGTTCTTGTTATGCCACTTCGCCACTACTAAAGAACTATGTTAGTATTGGTTTTCATGGAAGAAATCTAAAAACTTTTTTTTTGCTTTTAAGAAAAAAGCCATAGGGACTTTCCTGGTGGTCCAGTGGCTAAAACTCCATGCTCCCAATGCCAGGGGCCCATGTTCAATCCCTGGTCAGGGAACTAGACCCTGTATGCTGCAACAAAGACCCAGAGTAGACAAATAAACTAACAAACAAAAATATTTTTAAGAAAATAAAAAAGTCATTGCCATACTGATATAGGTATTTTTGTACCCCTCGCCTACCACTTCCTCCAAATTTCTAATATTTCAATGTTGGTTATTGCCTTAGCTCTACTTAAGAGATGTGAGAAAATTATAGTTATGAATGAGTAAGAAACTTCCACATTATAGTCTCCCAAGACAGAAAATTGCATGACTATGTCTTTGTACCCCTACAAGTACCAGAATTCCTGACATAATAATATAGCATTTATAAACATTTGATGAATGAATGAATGGCCTTGGTTCATGCAAACTAGCATAGTTAGTATACAAATACAGATCAGATTGACTCTGAAGTCTTCACTCTTTATGACAAATCACAAAGATTTCTAAAGGAGGGAAGTGGATGTTTTGTAGCAATACAAGAGACAGAAAAAAATTCAAAACCAAGAATGGAAACAAAGAGACAACCAAGAATGGAAACAAAGAGACGGGTATATCCTCAGAAACGGGTATATCCTCAGAAGCCCCTGAGGACTTTGCTGTAATGATACAACCCAATGAATAAGGTTTTCAGTGGTAACTCTGAGTCATCAAGCATTTTCATGGCACACACTTTCTTGGTTTGGTGGTGGTCTGACTCTTATGACCCCATGAACTATAGCCTGCCAGGCTCCTCTGTCCATGGGATTCTCCTGGCAAGAATACTGGAGTGGGTTGCCATTTCCTTCTCCAGGGCACCTTCCCAACCCAGGAATCAAACCCAGGTCTCCTGCATTGCAAGCAGATTCTTTATCAACTGAGCTACGAGGGAAGCCCTACTCTTGGTTTAGAAGGACAGCAGAGTGTGTATGCCTTATTTTCAGAAATATCTACATTATGATATAAAAAGGAAAAAATGCTATTTAAACAGTTTATCTAAAAAACTTACCTACGTGGAATGACATATTTTCTAAGGGATCCTTGTTACATAAGTTTTTTTTTTTTTTTGCTAAATCATTATGGCCCTTTGTGGTTCCTGTCTGATCAGGATCACATCTTTTGTTAGATTCTAGTTTTTATTTAGTTTCCATTGAGTGGTTGGTTGATTGTTCGAGACAAGAACATTATTTATTTCAGTTTTTAGCTTTTGTGGCTTCACAGTATAGCAGAGTATCTGGTACAAGGGTTGGGTGGGGGCCAAGTCAATACTTATTGAAGTAAGTATTTGGAAAGTTGGAGTAAAAATAGCAGTGCCGATATCTAGAGCAGAAATAACAGTTAATATTTGATTGCGTCTATGGAGAAGGCAATGGCACCCCACTCCAGTACTCTTGCCTGGAAAATCCCATGGATGGAGGAGCCTGGAAGGCCGAAGTCCATGGGGTCGCTGAGGGTTGGACACAACTGAGCGACTTCACTTTCACTTTTGTGCATTGGAGAAGAAAATGGCAACCCACTCCAGTGTTCTTGCCTGGAGAATCCCAGGGAGGGGGAGCCTGGTGGGCTGCCGTCCATTGGGTCGCACAGAGCAGCAGCATGGGCAAGGTACTCTGCAACATACTTGGCATATATTAATCTTCATAATATCATGTAAATACCAATATTACCCCATTTTCCAGATAAGAAAACCGAAACCTAGTCATGCTTTTCCTCAAGATCACATGGTAACTGGGAAGATGGCAACTAAACAGGTCTTAAGGATTTGACTTCAGAGGCTCTATTCTGTTATTTACAAAGTCAGTCATTTTTGGAAAGTTATTCAGCCTCTCTGAGCCTCAATTTCTATATCTGTCACAGTGAAAAGAGAAGAGTACCTATCTCTTATAGAGAGGGAAAGCCTCGGATCCTGATTTTAGGAGGTTATTCCACTTCCCCAGCAAGGAGCAGTAAGTGTCAAACTTCACTGCTCTACAGGTCTGTATTTGGAAAATACAGAGTCCCTGTCCATACCTCCAAGAAATTCTAGTTCAGATAATCTGGAGTGAGGTCCAGGAACCTACACTTTAACAAAACTGCACATGAAAACACACAGCTTTGCAAATCTCCTGAAATCTATTCTGTTGCAGTAGTTATCAAAAATAGAGCACCTTGAGAAATCTGCATTTTCTCCAAATCTGTATCCTTAAATAGGTATTATCACAGTCTTATTCACTAGGATTTTTTTTTTTATCACTCAAGTAAAACAGTATGGTATAATAATTATAATTACTGTTATAGAACACATATCACATGTTAGGCATTGTTCTAAATGTTTTACAGATAGCAACGCTTATAATCTACCCAATTACCCATAATAAAGTGGACTATCATTATCCTCATTTTTAGAGATGAGGGAACTGAGGCACACAGACAACTAGTAAGTTCCCCAAAGATGCACACTTGATAAGAGAGGGCAGCAGGCTCTGCAGGCTGTGCTATTTACCATTACACTGTGAGGACTCTACCAGGACAGAGGTCAGAGCTCCAGCTTACAGGTGATTTTGGGCAAGTTTCTGACCCTCTATGGGATTTACAGTCCTCCTCTGTGAAGTGAGGAGGCTGACACTGATGATCTCTAAGGTCCTCTGGGTCCAAAATTACATTATTCATTCTACAGGAGGCTTTTGACCTTGTTATCTGACGGACCAAGGCCTTAGAAATTCTGACTGTAAAACACTCCCACTTCTAGAACTGTCCCATTATTATCTTTACTTTACCTGCCAATTCAAAAAAACTTCCTTCTGAGTAATCTGTCCTTTGCCATTCCTTCTTGCTGAGGAAACCAAATATTTTTCAGCCCAGAGCCTGTAGATCTGTCTTTACAGTTTCCTTCGAAACCCTAAAGCCTTTGCTTAATCAGGCTAGCAGAGTGCTTCCACCTGAGTCCCTTCAAACCTCATTACCCTCCCCAATAGGCCTCTAGCCTCTTGCTCTTTTTTTCCTCTCCTCTTGAGCAACGGCCCTCTTCTGGCCTAATTCACCCTCAGTAACATCTCTCCAAATTGTCCACCTTACCTCTCCACTTGTGTGCTGTTGGCCTATTCGAGGCTGAATCTTTCATCTTCTTTTAGTCTTGTATTTCTCAAACTTGGTTACACAATAGAAGACATGAGATGCTCAAAATATAGATGGATGGGCACTCCTGCAAACCAATTAAATCCAAATTCGGCAGAGTAGAACCTGGCCAGGAGTACTATTTAAAAATTCAAGAGTCCCACAAGAGCTGCTAACGGGAGGCATTGGTTAAGAACCATTGGCGTCTAGCTCCAGGGATTCTACAGTGGGGAAAATAAGCAAATCAGAATCACCTGGGCTGCTGGCTGACCCAGACTCCTAGAGAGGGAAGTCTGGACATGCAAAGCAAACAAGGGGACAGCCTACAGGAGATCTAGAGAAACTCCTTCAAGAAGCAAAGTTCTAGCTGAACCTCTAAAGCAAGATGGTTCACTCCGCTTTCCTGTCATCCATCTTCACAGAATAACCCAAAGCTCCTATTGCATCTTGCTCCAAGTTAGTATTTCTAATCATAAAGAACAATGCAGAGGAAAAAGCACTCAAGGGTAATATGCATATTCTTTTGTTGCTGTAGACTAACTGGCTGGGTAAGTTTGGGGGAAACCCCTTTTTCTTACAAGTCTTGATTTTCCCCCATATGTAAAGAGGAAGGTTATTGGATTACTAGATAATCACCCAGCTTCCTTCCTATTTTATTATTCTACTGTTTTAAGGCTCCAACCCTATTGTTCCTTGACTATTATACAACCAGGTCCAGTTTTGCTACATTCAGCTGACTTCGATACAGAGCTATTTCTGACCTTGGGGAAGACTGCCCATTGCAAGTCAACGACAGGGCTGCAAAGACTTTGTGCCTCAAATTCCCTCACTATGGAAAGAACCACTGCTGCCCCAACTGCAGTTCAGGCCTCCCCTCCAGAAAAGTTTTCCTTCTTGTGCTCTCTGATAGCATCCCCATCTGATAACAATCTCCTCCTTTGCTTCTGGGCCTCCCAATTCCTATAGGCAGCCTGCCTTCATGAATGTGACTTGGAGAGACCGCCTTGTCTATGGACAGGCCCTTTCTCTCCCCCTGCAGCTGCCCAGGCCTGCCTAGAAGGTGGTTACAGAGTGGTGGCAGTTTTGCCAGGTGAGCCTTGGATATTTGCTTGCTTTGTCTTAGTGTGAGAGGGCCAAGTCTATGAGGAGGTGCTGCAATGGTGAATATGAAGCAGAGAAGTGGTAGTTGGAGTCTCTCCCTTTCCTCTCCCTGCCTTCTTCCAGTCTTTAATGACGAGGTATACTATATAAAGGAGTTGAAGGGAGAATGGCCTCTGAGGCTGTCTATAGTGATATCCTTTCTGGGTACTGTGTATAAATATGTGTATTTTACAAATAATTGCAATAAACTTAAGCTAATAATGGTAATAAAAATCATACAGGTAATATTTTACTGGATTTAAAAAAAATAAAATCAGGAATGTTGATGGATTTTGACCTGGTTTTTAGTAGCCTAGATTTTCCTTCTTTGCCCTAATTCAGAAGTTCTTACTTCTGAATTTGGGAATGGAAGAAGGAAAAAAAGGAAGAACTAACTAATTTAGCATGGGTAGTTTGATCAATCTGCAAAATAAAGTGCTCTGAGTCAGAGGAGACAGTGTTAAAAATGAAAACTTTATAATTTGAGCTTGCTGGGGTAGGGGGATTTGGGATAGCAAAAAAGATGAATAAAGTGTAATATGTGAAAATGTGGGAAGAATAAAGAAGAAAGGAACTTGCCATTCAAGGTTATGGATTGTGTCTTCTTTAATATCCTTCTAGAGACAAAGAATAAATGAGAATTTTAAGAAATGAAATGAATAAAAATTCTTTTAAGTTCTACTTGATGACCCTGTGCTTCTTAAATGACATCCCACTTAGAGATCAAATCCAGGCTGGTCATAGACACAAATAAAAGAAATGAAAATTATATTAAAGGCATTTATCTAAATTTCAGGAAAGATTTCAAAAACAGTAAGAAAAGAAGAGGCCATAATTCCATAGAAAAAGACTCTCAAAGGAAATTTTACTTAAGAAAAATGGAAGGGTTTCATCTACAAAAGAGGTCTATAAACTACTATCTACAAATCTACCATTTCCTGTTTCTGTAAATGAAGGTTTTGGAGCAGAGCCCTGTTTAGGTGCAATATATGGACAATGTCACACCACTCTGCCAGAGCTGAGAAGTTATGACAGAGGCTGTGGGGCCTGCAAGGCTGCCAATATTTACTATTTGACCTTTTACAGGAAAATTTTGCTGACCCAGACCTACAAAATAAAATTTTAACTGCATAATCCTCAATATTTCAAGTTATAAAGGGGAGATGGGGTAAGTGCGTATCAGATAGAATGTTTATAAAAATGATATGAGGACATAACAGGATTTCAGATAAATTAGACTTGAAAGAGCACCCATGAAGCGTGAAGTACGGGCATGTAACCAAAGGAGGACAGGTGAGCCTGATGGGGGCTGTACACACAGATTAGGAAACTGAGGACTCAGAATAAGCCAACTGCCCTCCTCCAGCCCAAAAAAGCTACAGATATGTTTTAAATTAGGTGATAAGCACAAATTAAAAAAAAAATTATTACCAGGAGGAGTACAGTTTCTCTAGGTACAAGTCCCCTCGCTGCCACCAAACCAATTCAGAAAACTTTTATTTATTTATTTTTTCAATAACCAGTTTTTGAAATATAATTAAATTACAATTTTGTGTTAGTTTCTAGTGTACAACAAAGTGATTCAGCCATATACATATATATATGTATTATTTTTCTGATTCTTTTCCACTATGGGTTATTATAAGACATTTAATTAGTTTTCTGTGCTATACAGTAAGTCCCTATTTATTTTATACATATTAGTGTGTATAAGTTAGTCATCAAAACACTATTTTCTGGACTGGTTTTTCCCTTTTGCACCTACAGGTTTTGCCTTTGCCACTATTTTTTTCTTGCCCATCCTCTTCAATTCTAGCAATTGAGAAATCTTCCTTTTCTCATTCAGTCACATCTATGGCTGAGAGACTGGAGAAAGCAATGGCACCCCACTCCAGTACTCTTGCCTGGAAAATCCCATGGACGGAGGAGCCTTGTAGGCTGCAGTCCATGGGGTCGAAAAAAGTCGGACACGACTGAATGACTTCACTTTCACTTTTCACTTTCATGCATTGGAGAAGGAAATGGCAACCCACTCCAGTGTTCTTGCCTGGAGAATCCCAGGGATGGGGGAGCCTGGTGGGCTGCCGTCTATGGGGTCGCACAGAGTCGGACACGACTGAAGCGACTTAGCAGCAGCAGCATGGCTGAAAGACATCCAAGTTCTTCATAAGGAACATTTAAATAAGAGATATTTGTTTATCTAAATCCTTCCCATATTTCTGTTTATGTTAAATATGCCTCTTTCATAGCTGTCTGCAACAGGTGCTTTTTCCCCCTTTCTGATAAGAAATTCAAGGTAAATTTCAAAAGTATTTCCACATTCAGTCTCACATTCATAGATTCTCTGTCCCCATGGAAAGCCAAATCACTCTTCGTTGGCTGATTTCAAAATGGTATGTTTCTTTAACCATGTGATTATTTTCTCTAGTAGATTTCTAAATAATACAGCAAGGATCTTTTACGCAGCCTGTTTAATGTCATTTATGCGGTATTCTCAGGTTTTTTTTCCCTGTAAACATTTTGTTCCAAATAAACATAAGATCACTCTTATTCCAGGAGTTTGTGTTTTCTTCAACCATGGCTTTGTGGTCGCTGCAAAGTTGTCTCTGGTTATTTCTTCCAGACACTTGGAAATCAATGTTTTTGAAGTCCATTTCTAGATCTGCTTATGACAGCTCCTTGTAGTTTATTCTCTTATAAATTAGCACTTTCTTTTATTCTAACATGCATAACCTACCATCTAATTATCCCCTTGTGTTTTTAATCTGCATTTAACGATTTTTGATTTTAGCTTCCTGGAGCCTGAGGGGAAAAGCAGACATAAAGAGTGTTCTCCTTTTCTACATTAATACATTTTTTAATTTGTTCCCTTGCATATAATGTATTCATTTCTTTCTACTAATTCTATGTCTTCCCTTTCCAAACTTAAGGTGGAGACTGACTTTTGGAAAGAGAAAACTTTCTCTTTGGAAAGGAAAGGACATTCAGTCGTGTCCCACTTTTTGCAATCCCATGGACTGTAACCTGCCCAGCTTCTCTGTCCATGGAATTCTCCAGGCAAAGAGTACTGGGGTGGGTTGCCATTTCCTTCTCCAGATGATCTTCCATATTCAGGGACTTAACACAGGTCTCCTGCATTGCAGGCAGATTCTTTACCAACTGAGCCACAGATTGGAGGCTGGATCTAATTTTAAGTTAACAGGAAAACAAAACAGAAAAAATTACTCTAAAGAAAGGGACTTATCCAGCGCAGAATATTTATCCTCAGACCTAATTCCCAAATTTTATGGAAACAATAAAGACTTTAGGAATTGGACAATCATGATTACTTTTGATTAATGAGATCAACCTCATTTAAACAGTATATTTGTCAGCCTGGCTTCAGATATTCTCTGTGACCTGCAGGCTTGTGAGGTCATGTTGTTAGTGTACTGAGCTTGCTGCTAAGCTGCTAAGTCGCTTCAGTCGTGTCTGACCCTGTGCGACCCCATAGATGGCAGCCCACCAGGCTCCCCCATCCCTGGGATTCTCCAGGCAAGAACACTGGAGTGGGTTGCCATTTCCTTCTCCAATGCATGAAAATGAAAAGTGAAAGTGAAGTCGCTCAGTCGTGTCCGACTCTTAGCGACCCCATGGACTGCAGCCCACCAGGCTCCTCCATCCATGGTATTCTCCAGGCTTAGGAAAATTTAAATTCAGCTTATTTGTGTTTAAAAAGCTATAGCTACAGTTATATGAAAGCAGTGTATCTGTTTCCATTTCTTATTTCATCCAAATCCTTTTAGAAGCAGTAAACTGTTATCTCTACTTATGAACTCCACATCTTTGTTTTCAAAAACTTTATTCATTTATTTATTTTTGAAAGTTATTACCTTGGTCACAAGTATTACAATGACACTCTGTCTCAAATGAATACATGATTTGATCCATGTGAAAGATAATACTTAATGCATCTTTGTTATGAGATTATCTATAATTGGCCCACATAATAGTAGGTATTTGTGTATTAGGAAGGTTATTGAATAGTAGTAATAATTATTGAATTTCACAGATGCTGAAATATGGAAGTAGCTTTAATGCAGAAAACATTATGTGTGTATGTCCACATTTCTTGATTTGGTGCATGTGTACAGTTATATTTCAGAGGTTATTATGATCTATGGTTTAAAATAGAGCTAATGATACTTGGAGATTCTTACAACTCTTTCTGGGAGGAAACAAGTGGAATGGTAGGTAGATGGAGAGAATAAAAACTGCAAAAAAAAAAAAATAGATTTGTGTCACAATGGGAAAAGAATGTTAATATGATCACTGTTATTTTTGGGGGGTCATTTTCAAAGGTTCACCTGCAAAATTCAAGTTATCATAACATTACTCAGTCTAGTCACAATAAGAGTCATAGATTTCTTGCATCTCCAGTGTTTAATGATATTAAAGTGAAAAAGTTCCTTTTCTTTTTTATTTATTTTTTAATTGAAAGATAATTGCTTTACAGAATTTTGTTGTTTTCTGTCAAACCTCAACATAAATCAGCCATAGGTATTAAAATTCAAAATAATTGAGGAAGGACATAAAATGTTCAAATGATCACATTGTTTCCACAATGTGTCCAAAGTCCAGTGACTGAGAATTTGAGAAAACTTTTAGGATGTAAACTCATTACAACAAAATGTTCATGGCAGCACTATTTACAATAGACAAGACACGGAAGCAACCTAAATGTCCACTGACAGATGAATGGATAAAGATGTGGTTATACATACAGTGGAATATTACTCAGCCATTAAAAAGATGAAATAATGCCATTTGCAGCAACATGGATGAACCTAGAGATTAATATACTGTGAAGTCAGTCAGACAGACATATTATATTGCTTATATGTGGAATTTAAAAAATAATACAAATGAACTTATACACAAAACAGAACTAGACCTACAGATATAGAAAACAAACTTATGGTTACCAACAGGGAAAAGGATAGGAGGATAAAATAGGAGTTTGGGATTAACATACACATACTACTATATATAAAATAGTTAACCAACAAGAACCGTCTGTACAGTTCAGGGAACTATGCTCAATGATTTGTAATAACCTATATCTTGTAATAACCTATATTTTGTAATACATATAATAATGTATACCTGAATCACTTTGCTATACATCTGAAACTAACACAACATTGTAAATCAATTATACTTCAATAATAAAATAAAAGTGGCAAAATCTATATTCATGAAAGGGAGCATTATACATAAAAAGGAGCTATCCAATACAATTAAAGATACAGAACCTAAAGTTCCATAGGTCCATAACAGGAGCCTGGAACACTAGTAGGAACAGGAATTTGGGAATTCTGGTTTTGCCACAATACAGATGGTTGACCTTGAACAAGTTACGTATGCTTCCTAAACTTCAGTTTTCTTATTTGGAGAACAGAGATACAAACACATGATGTGTTAGGTTGCTACAAGAGTAAAGTGTTTAGTACAGTACTTGGAAGGCACTCAATAAAAGGGAGGTAATGGTTATCCCTGTTGTAAACTGTGGTCTAAAGTTAAACCCTCATCCCCCTGGGAGTGATGAATCACAGGGGTTATACTGAGGGGTGTGATTCAGTTCCCAGGAGCCTCAGTATTCATAGAGGCACTGAGTTATTTCTCAGACAACTTTATGGTCTCTTGATTTTTTTTAACAAAAGAAAAACAAACAAATCAAATTGTTGCATAGAAACTTATACAGTAATAAATCTTTACTATTCTGCATTAGGGTTCATTGTGGTTTAGGTGCAGAACCCAAATTCTTCACATGGCTAACTGTTCTAATTTTTAGCACCAGATTTATATACCATAGTGGCTGGACTGCAAACCACCAGAGAGATGGTGTCAGACTCAGTACTTATGACCTTATTAAGGGTATAAAGTCATTTACCATAAATGGCAGTAGGAAACTGTAACAACTGTCTGCTGACTTACCTAGTAGGTCTTTGTTGATCAAGACATATTCTCCAGAAGAATTAAAGTAACACATTTGTAGGTAGGTCAAATGTATCTTCCCTGAGAACTTCGTCTTTTAGCTGACCAGAACATACCTTACCTGATTTTTTTTTTAGAGTAAAAGCTAACTACAGTGAAAAATAAATGCCATAATTTCAAAACAAATGACATAGTCAAAGTTTACTTCTCATTATACAATGGCACCCCACTCCAGTACTCTTGTCTGGAAAATCCCATGGATGGAGGAGCCTGGTGGGCTACAGTCCATGGGGTCGCTAAGAGTCGGACACGACTGAGCGACTTCACTTTCACTTTTCACTTTCATGCATTGGAGAAGGAAATGGCAACCCACTCCAGTGTTCTTGCCTGGAGAATCCCAGGGATGGGGGAGCCTGGTGGGCTGCCGTCTCTGGGGTCGCACAGAGTCGGACACGACTGAAGTGACTTAGCAGCAGCATACCATCATAGGAGGATATTTCCTTTGGGGTAACTCTTTCCTACACCTGGGTGCAGCTTTCCTACAACTTCTAGATAGAGATTTTGAATTCTTCCATCTCATCTATGGCTCAAAAATTTTCCTCTGAGCCTAATCTATCCAGCCTGGAAGTGAAGAGAGGAGGAGAGAGGAGATAATGGGAAGGGAGGGAGAGGAGGGGAAGGGAAGGTTAGAGAGCAAGCAAAAGAAGATCCCATTTCCTGGTGGTTCAGTTGGTAAAGAATCTGCAATGCAGGAGACTCCGGTTCAATCTTAACCCCCTGGAGAAGGGAATGGCAACTCACTCCAGTATTTTTGCCTGGAGAACTCCATGGACAGAGGAGCCTGGAGGGCTACAGTCCATGGGGCTGCAAAGAGGTGGC
>NW_011494866.1:2144742-2148173 GCF_000754665.1 Bison bison bison
AAGAGGTGCCCAAGACTGAGTGATTTACGCATTTAACTTTCACTGTAACCTTAGGATGTCTGAAAGTAGCATGCAACACTCCTGCTCATAGTGTATTGGTTAGAACAAAGTCACAAGGTCATATCTAACTTTAAGGAACTGGAACATATATTATGCCTAAATGGAAAATAATAACAGTTTGTTGGACACGGATAAAAAAACTTTTCCTTGGATTTTTTTTTTTCAGTTTTGGTTTTTAGATAGTACTCTTAAAAAATGTCTTTTACATAAATAAAGAGGTGTGTGAATATAAGTGTGTGTGTGTGTGTGTGTGTGTGTGCGCGCGTGTGTGTGTGTGTGTGTAAAATTGACTCATTAATTCTGAGAAGCATGCTGAAGGAAATCTTGGGCATTTATTTATCCCTTTCTCTCATATTCTCTCCCAAGAAACCAGTGCCCTCTCATTTTTTAAATTACTTTGGAAAGGTTTAAGGATGATCCTCAACCAATGGGAATCTACCAAAGACTGTGATATACATCAAGGAGAGAGAAAGACTTAAAAGAGAGGTCTCCAAGACACAAGTCACTTAAATAGCACTAAATTGTACAGAATTTCTAGGCAGTTGACCATAATCATATGCCTTATTAAACCACTACCAAAGCAATATTTTTTTCTATACTTATCCTTTGATTGTTGCTATATCTACATTGTTCTCTGGTATATTCTACAGCTTAAACAATGAGCCTACGCTATTTTAAGGGACCAGAGCTGAGTTCCTAATCTTTTTGCATGTATCTCTGAAAGCTTTCAGGACAAGCAGAGCACTAGGGTTAGGAGAAAACACTGGGGATATGACCACCCTTCACAAGGGCATGGCAGGGAAAAGATGAGCCCATAACTTGAAGAGTGAACACTTAAAAGTTTAACAGTGCCTCTTCTACATCCCAACTTATGAAGGATCTATGTTATACATCTCTCTCAGATACACGTGCATAATTCCACTTACATGGTGTCTTTAATGTGCCTATAGGTAACAATGATATATCATTATCATGTGAACTGGAGAGTTGTTTACCCAGATTGCTTTTGGATTTCAGATGTGTCAAGCAAAAATGGGAACTATTAAAAGTATACTTTGTAGAGAATGAAGACTAGGCTTTACCCACTCTTTCCACAGTGGACAAAACGTTTCACTTGATCAAATGTTTCTTAACTAGTGATCTGTAATGTCTTTCAAAAGGCTTAGAGATTAACTTGTACCTATTATATTATTACTGACTTGTTTATTAATATACTAAGCAATTGTATATGCTATGAAAGCATTACTCACAATTATGAAAAGGGGTAAAAATATTTTGAGGTAATATGTACATAATATAATTAGCTTAGTTCAGTTCAGTCACTCAATCATGTCCAACTCTTTGTGACCCCATGGACTGCAAAATGCCAGGCTTTCCTATCCATCACCAAACTCCTGGAGCTTGCTCAAATTCACATCCAGTGAATCAGTGATGCCATCCAACCATCTCGTCCTCTGTCGTCCCCTTCTCTTCCTGCCTTCAATCTTTCCCAGCGTCAGGGTCTTTTCAAATGAGCCAGTTCTTTGGAGTTTCAGTTTCAGCATCAGTCCTTCCAATGAATATCCAGGACTGATTTCCTTTAGGATTGACTAGTTGGATCTCCTTGCAGTCCAAGGGACTCTCAAGAGTCTTCTCCAACACCACAGTTCAAAAGCATCGATTCTTCGGCACTCAGCTTTCTTTATAGTCCAACTCTCACATTCATTCATGACTACCGGAAAAACGACAGCTTTGACTAGACGGACCTTTGTCAGCAAAGTAATATCTCTGCTTTTTAATATGCTGTCTATGTTGGTCACAGTTTTTCTTCCAAGGAGCAAGCGTCTTTTAGTTTCATGGTTGCAGTCACCATCTGCAGTGATTTTGGAGACCCCCCAAAATAAAGTCTCTCACTGTTTCCATTGTTTCCCCATCTATTTGCCATGAAGTGATGGGACCACTAGATGCGATGAGCTTCATTTTTTGAATGTTGAGTTTTAAGCCAACTTTTTCACTCTCCTCTTTCACTTTCATCAAGAGGCTCTTTAGTTCTTCTTTGCTTTCTGCCATAAGGGTCGTGTCATCTGCATATCTGAGGTTATTGATATTTCTCCCAGCAGTCTTGATTCCAGCTTGTGCTTCATCAAGCCTGGCATTTCACATGATGTACTCTGAATATAAGTTAAGTAAGCAGGGTGACAATATACAACCTTGACATACTCCTTTCCCAATTTGGAACCAGTCTGTTGTTATATGACGTATTTAATAATTGTCTCAGCCAATTAGCTCTATACAGGAAATTGTAAATTATCTGTTCAACCTTGTTATTTATAAGACAGTATTTTTTGAAATATATTTATTTGTTTTATTGCAGTATTCAAAGTCTGATCCTTTCAAAAAAGGAAATAAATCAGGAATATGTGAAGTTTGACTCCTGAATCTGCCACTGGATCAGTTCATTGATGGCACAGCACAGTTAAGACATTCCCTAATGGTTTCATATGAAAGGGACTCACCTCAGGAGATGAGTGATTTATCTAGGCACTCAAGGGGAAAAAGAAAGGAATCAAAAGCTAGTCTTCTGTTCTGCTCAAAACCAGATGTTCATGCACAGATTGTTTACCCAAGCTCTGATCACCAGGCTCTGCCTCACTCGTTAGAACAAGTTAGAAGTCTGTTCATTCAGCAAATACTTACTGAGTGCCTATTACTTACCAGGCAGTGAATTAGGAGAAAATAAATCAAAGAGAAGAGAGAGCCCACAGAAACAGCCTGGGCTGGAGAAAGAGCGGCCATAAAACCCATATTAAGAGCTAGGTTTGTGCATCTCAATATATATCAGACCCTTAAGTCAAATAATCAATAATTCCAATACTGAATACTATCAATACTATTTCCTTATGCTGTGGTGGTTTGGGGAATTCTCAGACAAGCCTAGCTCTTTCTTAGAGCTGTAAGATGCAGCAATAATGCAGCCACTCAACACCCCTGAGTTTATTCATAGACCTGTTTCACTTCACATCTCAGATATCTTCAATGATCAAGTCTGAAGTCCAAACTTAAAGGAATGACTTTGAAGACACTTAATGATCTGACCCTAATCTCAACTCATAATAAAATATGATTCATCAGATCAGATCAGATCAGTCCCTCAGTCGTGTCCGACTCTTTGCGACCCCATGAATTGCAGCATGCCAGGCCTCCCTGTCCATCACCAACTCCCGGAGTTCACTCAGACTCATGTCCATCGAGTCAGTGATGCCATCCAGCCATCTCATCCTCTGTCGTCCCCTTCTCCTCTTGCCCCCAATCCCTCCCAGCATCAGAATCTTTTCCAATGAGTCAACTCTTTGCATGAGATGGCCAAAGTACTGGAGTTTCAGCTACAGCAT
>NW_011494866.1:2148273-2157559 GCF_000754665.1 Bison bison bison
AGAAGCTATCTAGGTTGGTCATAACTTTCCTTCCAAGGAGTAAGTGTCTTTTAATTTCATGGCTGCAGTCACCATCTGCAGTGATTTTGGAGCCCAGAAAAATAAAGTCTGACACTGTTTCCACTGTTTCCCCATATATTTCCCAGGAAGTGATGGGACCAGATGCCATGATCTTCGTTTTTTGAATGTTGAGCTTTAAGCCAACTTTTTCACTCTCCACTTTCACTTTCATCAAGAGGCTTTTAATTTCTCTTCACTTTCTGCCATAAGGGTGGTATCATCTGCTATCTGAGGTTATTGATATTTCTCCCGGCAATCTTGATTCCAGCTTTTGTTTCTTCCAGTCCAGCATTTCTCATGATGTACTCTACATATAAGTTAAATAAACAGGTTGACAATATACAGCCTTGACGTACTCCTTTTCCTATTTGGAACCAGTCTGTTGTTCCATGTCCAGTTCTAACTGTTGCTTCCTGATCTGCATACAGATTTCTCAAGAGGCAGATCAGGTGGTCTGGTATTCCCATCTCTTTCAGAATTTTCCAGTTTATTGTGATCCACACAGTCAAAGCAAAAATATGATTCATATCCTAGTCTTAATTTTTGAAATAGTATTTGCATTTATGGTGTCTTTATTTGCTTACTCTTTCTTTCAATCAAGGATCTTCCCTGTAGCTCAAATGGTAAAGAATCTGCTTGCAATGCAGGAGATCTGGGTTTGATCAATGGGTCAGGAAGATCCTCTGGAGAAGGGAATGGTAACCCACTCCAGTATTCTTGCCTGGAGAATCCCATGGACAGAGGAGCCTGGTGAGCTACAGTCTGTGGGGTCACAAAGAGTTGGACACAGCTGAATGACTAACACTACTACTACTTCTTTGAATCAAAAATACCATTCCAAATGTGTTTACTAATCAACAACCCAGCTAGTCTTTATATATCACCTCAAATGTAATGCTTCCTAAATGTTTCTTATTTCTCCCTGATCAAAATGAATCTGTCTTCCTCCGTACTTCCATGGGAAACTGCTAGTTCTTGCTGAACTTCATCTTGTGCAACAATTGCTTCCATGTCTATCTGCCTCTGTTCCTTGCAGTTGGAGACAAGGGCAATGTATTACTCTATCTCAATAACCAATGCTGTGCCTATTGTACTGTTCATCTAAGTATGTGCTCAGTGAATGCAATTAACTTGAATTGCTGTTTTTCTTGTCTAAGTTGGGTACTGAAACTTCCCAAAGGAAGATAGACTTAAGTTCTGCCTACCAGCTACTATTAATTTCTTACAGGGGCCGCCAGACCCTCTCTTCTTTGACCATTATCAGCCATCAACAACCATTATCAGTAACCTTCCATTAAAGAAGCTCCATAAGTCTGCCTGTCTCTCTCATATTCTTTTTTCTAGCCCCAAGCGTCACAGATTCAAATGCCTATACATGCAAGCCACATAACATAAATGCAAGAATCCAGCTGGTATAAGATAACTTGAAGATGGATTTGATTGGAGACAAAATGCCCATATGAAGACAATTACATTATTATTTTTTAATTGCTAGATAAATAATACTCTTTGTATTATAATTCAATAACATAATGCTACCATTTAACACAGGGGAATAAGCCATTCTAATAATCCACTGAACTCCATTCTCTGTACCATTTTTTACTCATTTTTTTTTCTCCATTGGAAGTGCCTCCATTTTCATCTGCCCTTCAAAGTCTTGAGCCAGTGTTACCTCTCACTTGAAACATTTCTAATCCATCAAAGTAAAAGTTGCAATTTCCCCCATATATCCATTTCATCTTTTTTTAAAACCTCTAGTATACCACTCATCAGAGCTTCCCTCACACTAACCCTACCAGTATATATTAACCTTTTCTATTTATGTTGTCTCCTCTACTTCAGTCAGCACAGTGCTTTGCATACATCAACTCTCAATGTGTGTGTGTGTGTGTGTGTGTGTTAGTCACTCAGTCATGTCTGACTCTTTGTGATTCCATGGGCTGTGGCCCACCAGGCTCCTCTGTTCATGGAATTCTCCCGGCAAGAATACTGGTGTATGTGGGTTGCCATTCCCTTCTCCAGTGGATCTTCCTGATTCAGGGATTGAACCTGGGTCTCCTGTGCTGCAGGTAGGTTCTTTACTGTCTGAGCCACCAGTGAAGCCCAACTCTCAATATACATTGTTGAATTAAGTCACATCCCTTTTATCCCTCCCCTGAGCAGTAGAAACAGGGTTCTTGGCCCTAAATCACATAAGGCAGGTTTCTGACAATCACTATACCTAAACTGTGAATGGGAAAATCTGTTTCAAATAATTAGGTAACGGTCCCTGATGCAACGGGATGACTAATGGCCATATGAATGTCAGAAGTCTTATCTCTGACAACACAAGGCCCATACCATGTTGCCTACAAGATATTTCAAATTCTCCAAGAGAACAGAGAGGCACTATCTTTGATGAATACACTCTTGATATTGAACTTAGTTCTTGGAGGGGGAGGAAGCAGTTTGGTGAATGTGCTGTTAAAACTCTAGGAACTTGGCAGCAGCCAGCAGCCAGGAATTCCCCCTGCTCTGCATTTTAACACTGCTGTGATTTGTAGACATCACTATTTAATGAAGCACACAGCTGTGCAAGAAGAGTAGGAGGTAGAGTTTGGCAATAAAGGGCCAGAAGGAAATCTGGCAATCCCTGTCATCTGGAATTTCCCTGTCAAGCCACCCCTCCTTCCATCAACCTCCAGTCCCTCTCTGAAATGACCATGTTAACTACACAAATAACCAAGCAGAGAAATGGCAGTGTAAGATCTGCCCTTTCATTCCTGTTTAGCAAGTATATTTTTGTTAAGTCCAGGAATTAGAGTTGGGCAAACCAGCAAGACAAAATAAGAAATGATCGAAATCTTCAGCTATAACTGTCACGGAAACATGGGGAGAAGCTAAAAAAGAAACTGCTTTGGGTAATATTATAAATTATTTCTTTTAATTAAATTAGCCCTGCCCTTTTCTATTTTAGCTATAAACAGAAGTTTCCAGCACAGTAATTTGAACTTTGAGAAACCTTGTGGTGTCCTGTAGAGCTGAGTTTTATAGTTAGGTTCAAATTCTTGTTCAAGACTTCATCAGTTGGGAGGCATGGGCAAGGTATCTGGCCTTGCTGAGTTCTATTTTCCTCCTCTACAAAATGGGGATAATAGTATATAACAGTGGGGTTGTTAGGAGACTGATCTGAGAAAGTATATTTATAAAGACAAGTTAGTGTGTTTTTTCCTTTTCTCCTTCATCACTTACCCCCAACACATACACACATTCCATGACTTAACAGTACAATGTAATTCTAGTGAAAAGTAGATACTTTTTAAAACATAATAGATTTAAGTAAGTACTTGGATATCTGGGTATCACACAATACATTCTTGCTGCTATTACTAAGTTAATGACATGAAAAGTGTCTCTGTTTCAAGAATTCAAAGCAGTTATTGACATATATTTATTTTCAAAATATTTCTGCAAAGTATAAGCAAGGACACAGGCACCCATCACGTGAATAAAGAAAATGAGAATAAAGGTTAAGCTGTATGGCCAAATTCTTTAAAGGAGAACTCTAATCCCTTAGAGTTATGTAATCCCTTACTGTAGCTTTCCCTTTATGAAATTGTTCAAAGTATCCTCTGTTGGGTTATAAATCGAAGACAAGGCCAACGATCCACAGAAATATTTACTAAAGACACTGTAAATAAAAAAGCAGCTATAATGTTTAAATAAAGCAACAACAGCAATAAAAACCATGTTCTCACCACTATGTTTTCCATTAAGAGTTAATAACATAAGGCTATATTAAGTAAAGACTATTTTTAAATAAAGACAAAATTTTAACATTATACTTCAGTTTTATATTTTGTCTCTATAATGGAAAAAGAAAAAATTAAGACAAAAGAACGATAAAAGGTTAGAAAGAAATAATCTTGATGTTTGCTAAAGTCTTCTGAAGCAAAGCTATAACTATTTCATGAATTTAGCTCTTTGGAATAAAATGTCTATTTAGATTGATAGTAGGAAAATGTCATAATAATTTGTTATAAAAGCAAATTTAACTCCTACCAAAAAGGGGAAAGTAGTAGTTTATTTAATATTGTATCTTCCTGTTTTCCATAAAAGTCAAATATTAATTATTGTCTTAATCAGGAGAAGGCAATGGCACCCCACTCCAGTACTGTTGTCCAGAAAATCCCATGGATGGAGGAGCCTGGTAGGCTGCAGTCCATGGGATCGCTAAGAGTCAGACATGACTGAGCAACTTCACTATCACTTTCCACTTTCATGCACTGGAGAAGGAAATGGCAACCCACTCCAGTGTTCTTGCCTGGAGAATCCCATGGATGGGGGAGCCTGGTAGGCTGCAGTCCACGGGGTCACACAGAGTTGGACATGACTGAAGCGACTTAGCAGCAGCAGCAGCATTGTCTTAATCACATGAAAAATCTATGTTTCAGGTGAATTTTAAATCTAAATTATGTTCAAGATAAATAATGTACTGTGTTATAATGGATTAAAATGACATGAAGAAAAAAAAAAAGGGCAGAACACTAAATAACTACATGAGAACATGTAACTACATCAGAGAATGTAATAAGACATACTGCAATAACTTACATATTGCATATGTGAGATGACTTCTTTTTCTAGGAACATAGGAAAAAAATAGTTGGCACTCTACAATTTCTTGAACAATGGAAAGATTCACAATCACTTTTATGTCCATATCTTTAAGCCATAAAGCAATTTGTGGGTAAAAATTCTATGAGTAGTAATAGCATTTTTAAATACTCTAAGTGAATATTATCCCTTGCATATTATGCTCAGTTCAGTTCAGTCGTTTAGCTGTGTCCGACTTTTTGCAACACCATGAACTGCAGCATGCCAGGCCTCCCTGTCCATCACCATCTCCCGGAGTTCACTCAAACTCACATCCATCGAGTTGGTGATGCCATTCAGCCATCTCATCCTCTGTCGTCCCCTTCTCCTCCTGCCCCCAATCCCTCCCAGCATCAGAGTCTTTTCCAATGAGTCAACTCTTTGCATGAGGTGGCCAAAGTACTGGAGTTTCAGCTTTAGTATCATTCCCTCCAAAGAATACCCAGGACTGATCTCCTTTAGAATGCACTGGTTGGATCTCCTTGCAGTCCAAGGGACTCTCAAGAATCTTCTCCAACACCACAGTTCAAAAGCATTAATTCTTTGGTGCTCAGCTTTCTTCACAGTCCAACTCTTACATCCATACATGACCACAGGAAAAACCATAGCCTTGACTAGATGAACCTTTGTTGGCAAAGTAATGTCTCTGCTTTTCAAGAAGCTATCTAGGTTGGTCATAACTTTCCTTCCAAGGAGTAAGCGTCTTTAATTTCATGGCAGCAATCAACATCTGCAGTGATTTTGGAGCCCCCCAAAATAAAGTCTGACACTGTTTCCACTGTTTCCCCATCTATTTCCCATGAAGTGATGGGACCGGATGCCATGATCTTCATTTTCTGATTATTGAGCTTTAAGCCAACCTTTTCACGCTCCTCTTTCACTTATATCAAGAGGCTTTTGAGTTCCTCTTCACTTTCTGCCATAAGGGTGGTGTCATCTGCATACCTAAGGTTATTGATATTTCTCCCAGCAATCTTGATTCCAGCTTGTGCTTCTTCCAGTCCAGCGTTCCTCATGATGTACTCTGCATATAAGTTAAATAAGCAGAGTGACAATATATAACCTTGACTTTTCCTATTTGGAACCAGTCTGTTGTTCCATGTCCAGTTCTAACTGTTGCTTCCTGACCTGCATGGAGGTTTCTCAAGAGGCAGGTCAGGTGGTCTGGTATTCCCATCTCTTTCAGAATTTTCCAGTTTATTGTGATCCACACAGTCAAAGGCTTTGGCATAGTCAATAAAGCAGAAATAGATCTTTTTCTGAAACTCTCTTGCTTTTTCAATGATCCAGCAGATGTTGGCAATATGATCTCTGGTTCCTCTGCCTTTTCTAAAACCAGCTTGAACATCTGGAAGTTCACGGTTCACATATTGCTGAAGCCTGGCTTGGAGAATTTTGAGCATTACTTTACTAGTGTGTGAGATGAGTGCAATTGTGCAGCAGTTTGAGCATTCTTTGACATTGTGTTTCTTTAGGATTGGAATGAAAACTGACCGTTTTCAGTCCTATGGCCACTGCTGAGTTGTCCAAATTTGCTGGCATATTGAGTACAGCACTTTCACAGCATGATCTTTCAGGATTTGAAATAGCTCAACTGGAATTCCATCAGCTCCACTAGCTTTGTTCGTAGTGATGCTTTCTAAGGCCCACCTGTCTTCACATTCCAGGATGTCTGGCTCTAGGTGAGTGATCACACCATCGTGATTATCTTGGTTGTGCTACTATCTAGCAATTTAAGCAATGTTCATTTTAGCCTGGTAAAATAGTGGACAATGAAAAAAATCAATGACTAGATCTCAAGTGTCAGTTGGACTTCAGGTTTTATGGCCCTAGCCAGCCTGCTCTAAATATTCTTGTATACATGGCCTTTAATAATTTGTTCATTTATGGTCAGAAAACATGCTTTAAAGATCTCCTTTTTGCCAGGCATTACTAGCTACTTTCACATACCATATCTCAGTAAGTATGCCATTTGTATTTAGTCAGGCCACAGAAAAAATTAATCAACCAAACTGAATGTTGTTATATGTCATGAGTCAGAGTTTAGATTTCTGTATAAAATGTACAAGTGGCAGAAACAAATATCAGATTCTAGCTAGTGAACAAAAGAGGAAATACAAAGGTAAATTGTGATTTCTTCTACACTTTTGTTCACAGAATAACAAATTGGTTTTCCTTAACCGAATATATTTCTCATGACTGCTATAACTGCTGAGAGATTATTTGTAGGTTCCAAATACGAAGTTCTAAGACAATATATATATAGATATTTAAATTTAACCTTAGTAAATCATTTTTAAGTTCTACATAGTGTAAATCATCAATGCTCCTTCCAAAAAGTATTTATTAATCTCCTGATCAAAATCATGGAATCAGTTTAGTGGGCTGTGCTGTGCTAAGTCGCTCCAGTCATATCTGACTCACTGTGAGCCTATGGACTGTAGCCCACCAGGCTGCTCTGTATATGGGATGCTCCAGGGAAAGATACTGGAGTGGACTGCCATGCCCTCTTTCAGGGGATCTTCCTGACCCAGGGATGGAACATGCATCTCTGTGTCCTGCATTAGCAGGTGGGTTCCTTACCACTTGCACCACCTGGGAAGCCCCATTCAGCAGGCTGCAGCTAGCTTAAGGAAAGGTGAGTGAGTGAGTGAGTGAATGTTGCTTAGTTGTGTCTGACTCTTTGTGACCCCATGGACTATACAGTCCATGGAATTCTCTAGGCAAGAGTACTGGAGTAGGTAGCCTTTCCTTTCTCCAAGGGATCTTCCCAACCCAGGGATCAAACCCCAAGTCTCCCACATTGCAGGCGGATTCTTTACCAGCTGAGCCACAAAGGAAGCCTTAAGGAAAGGTAGCGGGGCATGTAATAGATGACTCTGGAATAAATCACAATGGAACAAATGGAATAAATCACAATGGAACAAATGGAATATATCAGATCCCGCTGCATGTAGTATGGGTAAGTACGTGTCTATGTAAGTATACGTGTGTTCACAGTGCGCATATGCTACCTAAACCACATATTTGTATTATTTCTAGTGATCAAAAATATTGGAAAGCTACTCTAATAAACTGGCGTCCCCAGTGGCTCAGTGGTGAAGAATCTGCCTACAGTTCAGGAGATGTGGGTTTGATCCCTGATTTGGGAAGATTTCCTGGGGAAGGAAATGGCAACCCACTCCAGTAATCTTCCCGAGAAAATCCCCTGGACAGTGGAGCCTGGTGGGCTACAGTCTGTCAGGTCACAAAGAGTTTGACAGGAGTGAGCATGCATGCACTCTAAAGAATAGTTATGATCCACTTTTACTTAGCAATGAATTTCTACTTATATAAGTACAATATAACTTTTGAAAGTTTTAGATATAGGCTTTAAATCTGCTTTGCTGATTTTTTCAATTTAATTTTAATTGAAAGATAATTGTCATAAAACATTAATTATTTTCAGGTATAAAACAATAATTTGAAATTAATATATACTGAAAAATGATCAACACAGTAGGTCTAGTCATCATCCCATCACTACATACTTACAGAATTTTTTTGTTTGTTTTAAGATTTACTCTCTTATCAACTTTCAAATATACAGTACAGTATTATTAACTATAGTTGCCATGCTATACATTCCAAACCCATGACCTATTTATTTATTTTATAACTATTTATTTTGTAACAGGAAGTTTGTACATTTTGACTCATTTCACTCCTTTTGTCCACCCCACCCACCACTTCTAGTAACCACAGATCTGTTCTATGTATCTGAGAGCCTGTTTTATGTTTGTTTGCTTGCGTGCTTTAGATTGTACAGCATTTGTCTTTCTTTGCCTGACTTATTTCTCTTAGCATACTGTGCTCAAAGTCCCTCCGTGTTGTCACTAACAACAAGAGTCCACACTTTTTTATGGGTGAGTAATATTCCATTGTGTATGTGTGTGTGTGTGTTCTTTTTCCATCCACTAGTGGACACTTAGATTGTTTCTGTATCTTGACTATTTTAAATAATACTGCAATGACCATGGGAATGATGTATCTTTTTAAGTTAGTGTCTTCATTTTCTTTGAACAATATACATAATAGGAACTGTGGAATCATAGGTAGCTCTATTTTTAATTTTTTGAGGAATGTCCATACTGTTTTCCATATGGCTGCACCAGTTTACATTTCCACCAACAGTGTAGAAGTGTTCCCTTTTCTCCACAGGCTCACTAATACTTGTTGCCTCTTATCTTTTTGATAATGGCCATTCTACACGTGTGATATAATATCGCATGGTTTTGATTTGCATTTCAGAATTTTAATTTATAGCATTAGTAGTTATAGTATTAGGATATTATATTCATATAATATATATGATATATATTATGTATATATCATGATATGTATTCAGTTCAGTTCAGTTCAGTCACTCAGTCGTGTCCGACTCTTTGCGATCCCATGAATCGCAGCACACCAGGCCTCCCTGTCCATCATCACCATCTCCCCGAGTTCACTCAAATTCACATCCATCGAGTTGGTGATGCCATCCAGCCATCTCATCCTCTGTCGTCCCCTTCTCCTCTTGCCCCTAATCCCTCCCAGCATCAGAGTC
>NW_011494866.1:2157871-2158825 GCF_000754665.1 Bison bison bison
TAGACAGACCTTTGCTGGCAAAGTAATGTCTCTGCTTTTCAATATGCTATCTAGGTTGGTCATAACTTTCCTTCCAAGGAGTAAGCATCTTTTAATTTCGTATATTATGAAATATATATATGGATATATAATATACTGGGTATATATTATGAAATATTATATTCATATTTATGCCTTTTAAAGATTAATCATTTTCTAGGGTAATAACCTAAATTTCAAATTAGTAGCATTCTGCCTAATAAGGTTTTACTATGAAATATAAAAAAGAGCAAAAGTTTGCATATGCTCTAACCATGAATGCATCCTTTCCCTCTGATATAACAAATCTACATCTGAGGCTATTTCCAAAGAAAAGTTTCCAAAATAAGGAAAATATATGAAAGTAGATAAATGATGACTACAGAATTGTTAATAATAGCAAAAAGTATATCTACAAAATGGAAATAGAGTTACAGATGTAGAAAGCAAACTTATGGTTACCAGGGAAAAACATGGGAGGGGATAAAATAGAAGACTGGCATTGACATATATACCCTACTGTCTATAAAATGGGCTCTCCTGGTAGCTCAGTCAGTCAGTTCAGTCACTCAGTTGTGTCTGACTCTTTACAACCCCATGGAGTGCAACATGCCAGGCCTCCCTGTCCATTGCCAACTGCCGAAGTTTACTCAAACTCATGTGCATCAAGTCGGTGATGCCATCCAACCATCTCATCCTCTGTCATCCACTTCTCCTCCTGCCTTCAATCTTTCCCAGCATCAGGGTCTTTTCAAATGAGTTCTTTGCATCAGGTGGCCAAAGTATTGGAGTTTCAGCATCAGTCCTTCCAATGAATATTCAGGAATGATTTCCTTTAGGATGGACTGATTTCCTTTAGGATGGACTGGTTGGATCTCCTTGCAGTCCAAGGGACTCTCAAGGGTCTTCTCCAACACCACAGTTCAAAAGCATCAA
>NW_011494866.1:2158925-2160856 GCF_000754665.1 Bison bison bison
CCTGCCCCCAATCCCTCCCAGCATCAGGGTCTTTTCCAGTGAGTCAACTTTCCCATGAGGTGGCCAAAGTACTGAAGTTTCAGCTTTAGCATTCATTCCGCTCCAAAGAAATCCCCAGGGCTGATCTCCTTCAGAATGGACTGGTTGGATCTCCTTGCAGTCCAAGGGACTCTCAAGGGTCTTCTCCAACACCACAGTTCAAAAGCATCAATTCTTTGGCGCTCAGCTTTCTCTACAGTCCAACTCTTACATCCGTATGTGACTACTGGAAAAATCATAGCTTTGACTAGACTGACTTTTGTCCTGCAGTGTAGTAGACTCAGGTTCAATCTGTGGGTCAGGAAGATCCCCTAGAGAAGGGAATGACAACCCATTCCAGAATTCTTGCCTGGCAAATCACAAGGACAGAGGAACCTGGTGGGCTATAGTCCACAGGGTTGCAAAGAATCAGACACAACTGAGCAACTAAGCATACCATATATAACTTACCTAAAATCAATATAAAAGATTATTTTTTAGTATATATTAGTAAATCTACACAGCACATTGATATGCAGTCCTTAAAATGATTACTCTGAGGCAAATTCAGAAAAATGCATATGTGGTACATTTATGTAATACATTTTTATATGTGCTGTGATTACAGTGATTAAAATATTATACAAGCAGCAATCTGGATATCAGAAGGGACTAAGAAACTAGAAATGATTAATTTGCGGGAGTGATAAAACACAGAGGTATTTTTAAAAATTCTGTTTTTAGCTGATATTATAAACCTGTGCTATTAAATACTATCATAGTATATTTCTAAAATGCATCAGTGTTGACAACTATCAGCAGGTAAAATGCTTCATCCACATTATATATTGCTAAAATATAATGAAAGTGAGCTAGCAAGAGTTTTTTCAAGGAACCATAAGGAAACAAAATGAATTGAGACATTGCATGTGGTTGGAGGATCTTTTTGCATGTAGAAGAAATTATGCAGCTTGTGGAGGGTTTATTCCTCCTGGGTTTGGATGGCCTATGCAAGGTTTCTATCTTAGCAGCAGGGGTCTGCTACTGCTTTAGCAATGTTTCAAGTCCTCTCTCAGGCCCTCCCTTATCTATTAATCAAAGCTGGTGATGACCTATGTTCCAAGTGGTCTTAGAGAGCTTTACTTTTCACCTGGCTGATATGTAGGATCTAGGTAATCCTCTATCTGATATATAGGTACTGGATAGTTGAGAAGCACACCAGGATCAGATGTATGGCCGGATGTCACAGAAGCTAAAGTCCCACAAGCAGAAGATAGGAGGAGTCTCCAGGGCAAAAACCAGAGTTAAGGACTATGGTCACAGCAGCAAACATCCATTTTCTTGCCAAGATAATGTCTGTGATTCTCATCTTGTATGCAAAGGGGGAAGGTGGAGATGATACTAGGGGGTTAATTGTGACATAGTGCAAGATGATATAGCTTCTCAGGAGGCTCAGTGGTAAAGAATCTGCCTGCTAAAGCACGAGACTCAAGAGATGAGGGTTCGATCCCTGGATCAAGAAGATCCCTTGGAGTAGGAAATGGCAATCCACTCCAGTATTCTTTCCTGGAAAATTCCATGGACAGAGAGCCTGATGAGATACAGTCCAGGGGGTCGCATAGAGCTGGACACAACTGAGCCACTGTGTACACACACACACAGAGCATACACAATGACACAATGTGATATAGAGAGAATCTCTATTTAAAAAGCACATTTCAGAGCAAGGTGAGAGCAGTCCATTCCATGTAGACATAGGGTCTGAATGTGAAATATGGAATTAATGACTTATTCCTTAGTTCTGCAAGTCAGCCAAGCTTGTCTTCATTTCAGATCTCCTAGGCCCTGAAGTGTCATAGCTACTGTGAAAGGGCTGTTGGCTATGGTTAATCCACAGCTAACTGATATGCTCT
>NW_011494866.1:2160956-2163328 GCF_000754665.1 Bison bison bison
TTTAGGTCTAAACCAGTGTTCCTTTACACTTTTTTTTTTAATTTAAATTTATTTATTTTAATTGGAGGCTAATTACTTTACAGTATTGTATTGGTTTTGCCATACATCAACATGAATCCGCCACAGGTGTACACGTGTTCCCTATCCTGAATCCCCCCTCCCACCTCCCTCCCCCTACTGTCCCTCTGGGTCATCCCAGTGCACCAGCCCCAAGCATCCTGTATCCTGCCTCAAACCTGGACTGGCGATTCGTTTCTTATATGATATTATACATGTTTCAATGCCATTCTCTCAAATGATCCCACCCTCTCCCTCTCCCACAGAGTCCAAAAAACTGTTCTATACATTTGTGTTTCTTTTGCTGTCTCGCATACAGGGTTATTGTTACCATCTTTCTAAATTCCATATATATGTGTTAGTATATGCAGGTCAGGAAGCAACAGTTAGAACTGGACATGAAACACCAGACTGGTTCCAAATAGGAGAAGGAGTACGTCAAGGCTGTATATTGTCACCCTGCTTATTTAACTTATATGCAGAGTACATCATGAGAAATGCCAGACTGGAAGCACAAGCTGGAATCAAGATTGCTGGGAGAAATATAAATAACGTCAGATACGCAGATGACACCACCCTTATGGCAGAAAGTGAAGAGGAACTAAAAAGCCTCTTGATGAAAGTGAAAGAGGAACGTGAAAAGGTTGGCTTAAAGCTCAACATTCAGAAAACTAAGATCATGGCATCAGGTCCCATCACTTCATGGGAAATAGATGGGGAAACAGTGTTTATTTTCTATTTTTTATTTCAGACTTTAATTTTTTGGATTCCAAAATCACTGCAGATGGTGACTGCAGCCGTGAAATTAAAAGACACTTACTCCTTGGAAGGAAAGTTATGACCAACCTAGATAGCATATTCAAAAGCAGAGACATTACTTTGCCAACAAAGGTTTGTCTAGTCAAGGCTATGGTTTTTCCTGTGGTCATGTATGGATGTGAGAGTTGGACTGTGAAGAAGGCTGAGCACCGAAGAATTGATGCTTTTGAACTGTGGTATTGGAGAAGACTCTTGAGAGTCCCTTGGACTGCAAGGAGATCCAACCAGTCCATTCTGAAGGAGATCAGCCCTGGGATTTCTTTGGAAGGAATGATGCTAAAGCTGAAACTCCAGTACTTCGGCCACCTGATGCGAAGAGTTGACTCATTGGAAAAGACTCTGATGCTGGGAGGGATTGGGGGCAGGAGGAGAAGGGGATGACAGAGGATGAGATGGCTGGATGGCATCACTGACTCGACGGATGTGAGTCTGAGTGAACTCTGGGAATTGGTGATGGACAGGGACACCTGGCATGCAGCGATTCATGGGATCGCAAAGAGTCAGACATGACTGAGTGACTGAACTGAACTGAACTGATACTGTATTGGTGTTTTTCTTTCTGGCTTACTTCACTCTGTATAATCGGCTCCAGTTTCATCCACCTCATTAGAACTGATTCAAATGTATTCTTTTTAATGGCTGAGTAATACTCCATTGTGTATATGTACCATTGCTTTATTATCCATTCATCTGCTGATGGACATCTAGGTTGCTTCCATGTCCTGGCTATTATAAACAGTGCTGCGATGAACACTGGGGTACATGTGTCTCTTTCAATTCTGGTTTCCTCGGTATGTATGCCCAGCAATGGGATTGTTTTTGACATATAAAAATTCTTTCACACACCTGGAATATCCAATATACCCCCCCCAGGAGGATTTTCCTTTACCCAGAGTCTTGAAAGCAATAGGTTCTTTTTTCATTTTCCAAGTATGATACCCTATCTTATATTAAATCTGATTTTATGAACTCTACATGCTCTCCAGGCCTACTAGAGGTTCTGATTCAAGTTGAGAGTGGGAGGCACGATCTCTCCAGGTCAGAAAAGCAATTCTGTGTTAAAGTGAAACTTCAGTTACGGAAATTATATGTGTTAGGTGACACGAACTGTGAGCTAAGAATGAAAAACAAAACCAGAATGCTGGAGTAAAAATGTGTATCAGATCAGATCATATTAGATTAGTCACTCAGTCGTGTCCGACTCTTTGCGACCCCATGAATTGCAGCACGCCAGGCCTCCCTGTCCATCACCAACTCCCGGAGTTCACTGAGACTAACGTCCATTGAGTCAGTGATGCCATCCAGCCATCTCATCCTCTGTCGTCCCCTTCTCCTCTTGCCCCCAATCCCTCCCAGCATCAGGGTCTTTTCCAATGAGTCAACTCTTCGCATCAGGTGGCCAAAGTACTGGAGTTTCAGCTTCAGCATCATTCCTTCCAAAGAAATCCCAGGGCTGATCTCCTTCAGAATGGACTGGTCGGATCTCCTTGCAGTCC
>NW_011494866.1:2164280-2164832 GCF_000754665.1 Bison bison bison
CATCTGAATGCAGAGTTCCAAAGAATAGCAAGAAGAGATAAGAAAGCCTTCTTCAGCGATCAATGCAAAGAAATAGAGGAAAACAACAGAATGGGAAAGACTAGGGATCTCTTCAAGAAAATCAGAGATACCAAGGGAACATTTCATGCAAAGATGGGCTCGATAAAGGACAGAAATGGTATGGACCTAACAGAAGCAGAAGATATTAAGAAGAGATGGCAAGAATACACAGAAGAACTGTACAAAAAAGATCTTCACAACCCAGATAATCACAATGGTGTGATCACTGACCTAGAGCCAGACATCCTGGAATGTGAAGTCAAGTGGGCCCTAGAAAGCGTCACTATAAACAAAGCTAGTGGAGGTGATGGAATGCCAGTTGAGCTATTCCAAATCCTGAAAGATGATGCTGTGAAAGTGCTGCACTCAATATGCCAGCAAATTTGGAAAACTCAGCAGTGGCCACAGGCCTGGAAAAGGTCAGTTTTCATTCCAATCCCAAAGAAAGGCAGTGCCAAAGAATGCTCAAACTACCGCACAATTGCACTCATC
>NW_011494866.1:2164932-2171323 GCF_000754665.1 Bison bison bison
TGTGGATCACAATAAACTGTGGAAAATTCTGAAAGAGATGGGAATACCAGACCACCTGATCTACCTCTTGAGAAATTTGTATGCAGGTCAGGAAGCAACAGTTAGAACTGGACATGGAACAACAGACTGGTTCCAAATAGGAAAAGGAGTACATCAAGGCTGTATATTGTCACCCTGTTTATTTAACTTATATGCAGAATACATCATGAGAAACGCTGGACTGGAAGAAACACAATCTGGAATCAAGATTGCCAGGAGAAATCTCAATAACCTCAGATATGCAGATGATACCACCCTTATGGCAGAAAGTGAAGAGGAACGAAAAAGCCTCTTGATGAAAGTGGAAGTGGAGAGAAAATATATATATTTTTTATATAAACATATTAAATGTATATAAATATATGTGCGTGTATGTGTATGCTTAGTTGTGACTGACTGTGACCCTATGGACTGTAGCCCACCAGGCTCTTCTGTCCATGGTATTATCCAGGCAAGAATACTGTAGTGGGTTGCCATTTCCTCTTTCAGGGGATCTTCCCAACCCAGGGATTGAAACCCCATCACCTGCATCTCCTGCATTAGCAGGAGGATTCTTTACCACTAAGCCACTGGGAAAGCCCATAAATATATGTATGTCTTATAAATAAGTATATATTTATTATTTCTTATTATAAAAATAAGTATATATTTATTATAATAAATATATGACAGAAAAACATACACATATATACACATAAATAAATACATATGACAAAAATTTCTATGAGATCAAGACAGTCATTTCCTCTATAGGAAAGTATACAAATGTTAAAATGATTCCATTGGTTTCATTGAAATATGCCACCTAAGTCACCAAATAGTCACCTAAGTGTTTAATCTTTAAATTGATATGGGGAGGTTGTGCAGAAGGGATATGTCTGAGAATTGAGAATTATTAATAATTTTGGCTTAAGCTGTGAAATGTACATATAAGCTAAATATATATATACATATCAGCTTATATATATATATACGCCACTGCACAGGCTCCACCCTAGACTCAGTAAATCAGAATCTGTAGGTGTTAGGTCAGGACATTGGCAGTTTTCACAACTCCCCAGGCAATTCTAATGTGTAGCCAAGGATGGGAACTTGCTAGGTTAACAGGCTACAGAATGTTAGAGGGCAAAGGGCCTTCGAGATAATCTTATCCAGTGCTTTTCCATCTGTGCTTCTTTCTCTACTCCCATCAATAATAGTAGTTCAGCTTGTATTTGTTTGTTGTCTTTGCTTCCTAGTAAATTTTCATTTGAAAAAAAATTCAGAATTAAAAAGGAAGGAAGATTAAAAAAAAAAAAAAAACAGACCAACTAGCCATGGCTTTTCTTCAAAAATCAAATTGAGACCCCCGCTCCAACCAGAGGAATACTTCTTTGTCTTAGGTAGCAGTGGTCTAAGTGAGAGCAAATCCAGTTTATTCCCCGGTCATAGGGTTTTTTCTGCTTCCAAGGAGTGCTTTTCTGTTACTCCTCTGCTTCAGTAGAAATAGTCAGAAATTCTTAAACCAATTACCTAGAAATGATGATACTACTCTTGTGGTATTGATATTCTTATTACAAGGTGAAGCTCCAATACTTTGGCCACCTGATGTGAAAAAGACAACTCATTGGGAAAGATAGAAGGCAGGAAGAGAAGGGGACAACAGAGGACGAGATGGTAGGATGGCATCACCAACTAAATGGACAAGAGTTTGAGCAAGCCCCAGGAAATGGTGAAAGACAGGGAAGCCTGGCGTACTGCAGTCTGTGGGGTCGCAGAGAGTCGGACACTACTGAGCGACTGAACAACAACAATTACAAATTAGGATATCACCATATAGAATCATTTTATGGATGATTCATTTTTGATATAATATTGATTATTTGGAGATATTTTTCATACATACTGAGACATATAACATATCTTTTTGATTCCTGGCCTCCTCTTTTCTGATCTTAAAGCCTTAAAAACAACAGTCACTCAAATTTTCTAAAGTAATAAAATTCTACTATTGGAGAATATTTTTTGAGAAACTGAGATAGCTAAATACCTCTATTTTCTTCAGCTTAAACTTGTTCACCAAACTTATTACTGTACATTAGACACTGTGCATTATTAGCCTTTAGTACCAATTAACCCTTACACCATCCCCGTGAGATTGGTGCTAATATTATCATCCCTATTTTACATATGAGGAAACTGAAGCTTGGAGTGGTTAGACAACTGACCTGAAGAACACACCCAGAAAGTGACAGAGCTGAGAATGAATGCATTCTTTATACCAAAGTCCATGCCCTTGAGTCTTTCCTATATACCTTCCCAGACAGCTTGCGAGTACAAAAATCTGGACTGTCAATCATGAAATAACATTTGTAATGACCACATTTTATATATAAAAACCTGATGCCAATGTGGACAGTTCTTGAGAAAAGTCATACAGCTGGATAAATGTAAATCTAAAAATCATGATATTTTATAAATATTTGGGACGGTAGAGTTCCATAAGTTTTATATTTTTCCTCCCAAAGGAAAATGTCACTCCAAGGAATTTTTCTAGCTGCATGGATTTATCGAAACTTATACAGCTTCCATGGAGGAGGGATTTGAACCTATTTTATTCATTTTACTTTCAAAAATGGTTTTTAAAAACATGTTTAATGTTTCAAAAATGTTTTTTTAAAAACATGTTTTAATGTTTCAAAAATGGTTTTTAAAAAAATTTAAGTATTTTCCAAGTGCCAACTTTGTAATAAATTCCAAGGAAACAAAATTCAATGATAGTGCCAGAAATGCAAAGGTTATGTACAATACAACGGGACACACAATACTCATTCAATTGAGAAATATTTATTGAATGATTCCATACTAGGTCCTGAGGAACTAGAGCTCTGGACCAAAGAGATCTGTCCCTCCTTACAATTATGGTCTGGTGAGGAGACAGACATCAGTCAGACCTAGCAACACTCATAGAACTCTGACAAGTACAAGAAGAAAGGAATAGAAGACAAAAAACATGCATTAGAGGGACCTGAACCTGATCAAGATATCTCTCTAAGGGACAATTAAAACTGGCATCTGAAACATGGGGAGGTGTTATCTATATGTTGGGCTATCTAGAAAGCTAAAGAGACCATTTTTTAAGTGGTGGGTGATTTCACAGGGGAAATCATGGGAACCGAGGTTTTCAAAGTTAATTCAATATCGCCACATAGAGAACCGGAAGATGAACATTCTGGGGAAAAAACAGCATGAGTCAAAATGACCTCATCACTTAACCTTTTAAGTGAGAGCAAGATAGAAACTCACACATATGCATCCACGGATGACATACTCTGGCACCCTGACCACCTTCTTTTGTCCCCACTGTAGCTCTTCTTTTTTCCAGCCTACTGGACAGGACTAGCTTAAGCTGTAAGTAAAATCTGGTTGGTAAGTAGAAAGAGGACACGTGGCTTGGCTGTCCAAATATGAACCCAGAGAAATGTTCTCCAGGACAGGTAACAACAGAGTGACTTTAATTCACACTGAAGTGTAAGTGATAGCTAGTAGGTTCCTATCAGTGAGTAAACTTTTGTTAGAGATCTTGAGGTTATCTCATTAATTGCAGTCCCTCCATTAGAGGTCAGAATGAAGTTACAAATAGCGTGTAAATTGTTCTGCCAAAAACTGACTTACCTAACTCAGGATAAGTCACCAACACTTTCTGAACCTCTGCTTATTTTTCTTTTGAGAAAGAAGTGCTAGTAGCAGAACTCTTAATTTTACTATGAATCATTGATGACTGTATGACAAAACATAGAATTCCTGGCTCTTCTCTGCTTAGGATTTAAGGAGCTGGATTTTGAAAACTACTTTTATTTAAAGCTTTAAAAACCCTGCTCTCTCCCATTTCTTTGAATCTCATCACATGCTAACACTACTGAGACAGGGAGCAACGTGCCTATTCTTTTCCTTTTCATACAGACAGAACTTTGAATTGGGCCTCATGAAATAGCCATGGTGAAAAGGGCTTATGGACAAGAGATAGGCTTTGGAGTCAGGCCTGGTTCTAATTCTGGCAGCACCCCTCACTAGAGGGTTGGAGAAAAAGTTACTGAACTTCACCGATTCTAGTGTGTCTTATCTGCAAAGCGAAAATGACAATAATACCCACTTTGTAGATTTCAAGGGGCTGAAATGTGAAATTACATATGGAGCACATAAACCGTGCCTGGAACACATTGCCTGAGTCAGTGCTCAACACCTGTTGTTAATGATATGATCTGTTAATTTCCAACTATTCTTTATACATATATTATTTCTAATAATATCAGCAAAACTTCAAGATAGAAATAATTCAGTGCACTTTACAAAGGAGGAAAAAGGAACATGAAAGTTTATTGTTTCCCAAGATCACAGTTCCAATGAAAGAGCAAAGATTCAAATGAAAGTCTGTGCTTTTTGCTCTACTCAATCCTGATTCTGTGCTGAGTTAAAAACAGAGTAACAGTCATAGCAACCCCAACTACTCTGCCTCATCTGTCTCCTTTTGCTCTTTCCATGTGACATCTGTCCTGCTCCTTATACCCTTGGCATGGCTTGGGCTGGTTGCCTTGGGATCCAGGCAAGGGAGAAAGCTTTGTGGAATGTATTGTTGGAGTCCTACTTATCTTCTGAATGAGTAAAGAATTTAAGGCCCTAGGGAAGAGGCGGTTTACCAATGAAATCTCTCCTCAATAAGT
Source organism: Bison bison bison (assembly GCF_000754665.1). Lineage (NCBI taxonomy): Eukaryota > Metazoa > Chordata > Mammalia > Artiodactyla > Bovidae > Bison > Bison bison. Next base: position 2,169,672 of record NW_011494866.1, read on the forward strand.
CAAGAAACAATGGAGAGATAATCTATGACAGCCAGTAAAAAAGCTCCCTAATGCTCTGAAGTCCCAGAGAGGCCCCTGGAGGGTTTCAAATCTGAATCATTTTGAATGAGAAGGAAGTTGGTTTCAAGTGAACTTTTGGGAAAGTTGAAATTCATTGTCAATAAATCTTCCCTATAGTTTCTGTCTGATGTTTAACATTCAGTTAAAACCTTTAATTCTTCAAGGGAAATTACTAAAACAACAAGCAGCCCTTTGGAAGCTTAGTAACCAAACTGCTAATGCAGCTTCAGATCCAAGGAACCCCCAAAGATCGTTTCAACAGGACTAATCCTCAAGCATAGGTCCCCCAGGATAATTTGAGGAGAGTTCTTTGGCCAAAGCTATACTATGAGGGATGCTCCATAAAATAATACATCACAGTTAGAAATTTCAAGCCTCCCAAGAGGTTACCCACTTACTCAGCTAATTAAGGGTAAATCCTGCATGTGGTGTTGATCTGTATGGGAAAAGAAGAAAAAGAAAACAAAGAAACCCTAGCATCAAATCAAGAGAGGTTTTTCTGCCAGGCAGTATTAACCTTGCTTTGCAAAAAAGGAAAATGAGTATACAGACTATGAGCAACCCAACCAATTTTATTATCTAGTAAATGACAGAAAAGGGATTGAGGCTTCCTATGGGCAAGCTCAAGTCTAGCCATTGTTCCATTGGGCCTTGTGAACTTGTGAATTCTTTTTAATTTTAAAATATTTTTATTCTCCATAGATGTAAACAGTATCCAAATAATCACTGTTTTGTATTACTCCACATTACCTGCTCAGCTTAAAATTTATACATATCCTTCAGATCAGATCAGATCAGTCACACAGTCCTGTCCAACTCTTTGCGACCCCATGAATCGCAGCACGCCAGGCCTCCCTGTCCATCAGCAACTCCCGGAGTTCACTCAGACTCACGTCTATCGAGTCAGTGATGCCATCCAGCCATCTCATCCTCTGTCGTCCCCTTCTCCTCCTGCCCCCAATCCCTCCCAGCATCAGAGTCTTTTCCAATGAGTCAACTCCTTGCATGAGGTGGCCAAAGTACTGGAGTTTCAGCTTTAGCATCATTCCCTCCAAAGAAATCCCAGGGCTGATCTCCTTCAGAATGGACTGGTTGGCTCTCCTTGCAGTCCAAGGGACTCCCAAGAGTCTTCTCCAATACCACAGTTCAAAAGCATCAATTCTTCGGTGCTCAGCCTTCTTCACAGTCCAACTCTCACCTCCATACATGACCACAGGAAAAACCATAGCCTTGACTAGACAAACCTTTGTTGGCAAAGTAATGTCTCTGCTTTTGAATATGCTATCTAGGTTGGTCATAACTTTCCTTCCAAGGAGTAAGCGTCGTTTAATTTCATGGCTGCAGTCACCATCTGCAGTGATTCTGGAGCCCCCAAAAATAAGGTCTGCCACTGTTTCCACTGTTCCCCATCTATTTTCCATGAAGTGATGGGACCGGATGCCATGATCTTCGTTTTCTGAATGTTGAGCTTTAAGCCAACTTTTTCACTCTCCTCTTTCATTTTCATCAAGAGGCTTTTGAGTTCCTCTTCACTTTCTGCCATAAGGGTGGTGTCATCTGCATATCTGAGGTTATTGATATTTCTCCCGGTA
>NW_011494866.1:2171423-2175411 GCF_000754665.1 Bison bison bison
TTTAAGTCCAACTTTTTCTACTCTCCTCTTTCATTTTCATCAAGAGGCTTTTGAGTTCCTCTTCACTTTCTGCCATAAGGGTGGTGTCATCTGCATATCTGAGGTTATTGATATTTCTCCCGGTAATCTTGATTCCAGCTTTTGTTTCTTCCAGTCCAGCGTTTCTCATGATGTACTCTGCATACAAGTTAAATAAGCAGGGGGACAATATACAGCCTTGACGTACTCCTTTTCCTATTTGGAACCAGTCTGTTGTTCCATGTCCAGTTCTAACTGTTGCTTCCTGACCTGCATACAGATTTCTCAAGAGGCAGATCAGGTGGTCTGGTATTCCCATCTCTTTCAGAATTTCCCACAGTTTATTGTGATCCACACAGTCAATAAAGCATAGTCAATAAAGCAGAAATAGATGTTTTTCTGGAACTCTCTTGCTTTTTCCATGATCCAGCGGATGTTGGCAATTTGATCTCTGGTTCCTCTGCCTTTTCTAAAACCAGCTTGAACATCAGGAAGTTGACAGTTCACATATTGCTGAAGCCTGGCTTGGAGAATTTTGAGCATTACTTTACTAGCGTGTGAGATGAGTGCAATTGTGCGGTAGTTTGAGCATTCTTTGGCACTGCCTTTCTTTGGGATTGGAATGAAAACTGACCTTTTCCAGTCCTGTGGCCACTGCTGAGTTTTCCAAATTTGCTGGCATATTGGGTGCAGCACTTTCACAGCATCATCTTTCAGGATTTGGAATAGCTCAACTGGAATTCTGTCACCTCCACTAGCTTTGTTTGTAGTGATACATATCCTTATATTTCTATAAATCCTATACACCCTTATTTCTGTCTTCCTGAAAGATGATTTTCCATAATCAGTTAGACTTCCCCTGATCTTCTATTCCTGTTGGGTCTGCCTCACTTAAAATTCTGTTTTATCCTTTAAATGACTCACTGGTCATTTATCATGATTTTTAGAAATGCCAAGAGAGGAATTCTCATAGCCTTCACATCTTCACAGAAATAGACAAATTTATATTTCCCTTTTTACACACATAACCCTTTAGGAGCAATTACTAGAGTCATCTCCCTGTAATACAAAAGCTTTACTGAAGTACTGGAGAAGGCAATGGCACCCCACTCCAGTACTCTTGCCTGGAAAATCCCGTGGATGGAGGAGCCAGGTAGGCTGCAGTCCATGGGGTCGCTAAGAGTCGGACACGACTGAACAACTTCACTTTCACTTTTTCACTTTCATGCATTGGAGAAGGAAATGGCAACCCACTCCAGTGTTCTTGCCTGGAGAGTCCCAGGAACGGGGGAGCCTGGTGGGCTGCCGTCTATGGGGTCGCACAGAGTCGGACACAACTGAAGTGACTTAGCAGCAGCAGTAGCAGTTACTGAAGTACAGTTCAATACTAATACTACTGCCAGTAATAAATAATATTTACTGGGACCTATTTTGTTCTAGATTCTAAAGACTTTGTATACATTTGCCCATTTAGTCTTCACATTAAGTGTATTAAGAGAGGTACAATTTATTTTATCTTTTTTACAACTGAAGAAACTGAGTCTAGAGTGATAACTTACTCTAAGCAGCTAATAAGCTAATGGAGGGAGGGAGCAAGTTGTTTTAAAGTTGACTAACCTTTAGAGTCTTATTTAATCCACTTTATCATAAACCATGGAAAGATAATAACCCCATACTTCATCTCCCCTTACTCGTAAACATAGTTGCAATCGTTGTAAAGTCTATTCTTCTTTTTAGAAAACTTGGGAACCACTTTTACCTACCCTTTATGAAGTCAGAAATCACAGATTCTGGTTTGGATGGACCTTGGTAATCTACCTAACCACAATTTATAACATCACTTCTGTGCTATATTAATTGTCAAAGAAATTTGCAATGTGCTAATATGACCCAGGCCTTCATAGTTTCCTAGAATGGAATAATATGATTATTACCATTACCATGGTCTTCACTGAGCTCAGTCATATATGACTCTTTGTAACTTCAGGGACTATATAGTCCACCAGGTTCCTCTGTCCATGGAATTTTTGAGGCAAGAATATTGGAGTAGGTTGCCATTTCCTTCTCCAGGGGATCTTCCTGACCTAAGGATGAATCCTGCATCTCTTGCATCTCCTGCATTCGCAGGCAGAGTTTTTACCACCTTGCAGGTGCCATCATAACCATAATCATTCCTAAAATTACATCTGGAAGATTTAGGGGGTATAAAATAACTCACTATCTGAACTTCAAGAAGTGAAAAAGTCAGTGCTACTAGATGGTCCTGTTTCAAGTTCTCTGTGTGTCAACTCTTTTCATTAGAGCACATCAGGTGAAAGATGACAACGGATGGTTTCCCTAACCACATCAAAGGGGCATAAGACATGAATACTGTACTGGAGTTTCTATATTTGGAACTAGAAAATCGGAATGTTATTTATTGGTCTTCATATGGGGCTTGGAGAAGGCAATGGCACCCCACTCCAGTACTCTTGCCTGGAAAACCCCATGGACAGAGGAGCCTGGTAGGCGGCAGTCCATGGGGTCCCACAGAGTCAGACACGACTAAGTGATTTCACTTGCATGCATTGGAGAAGGAAATGGCAACCCACTCCAGTGTTCTTGCCTGAAGAATCCCAGGGACGGGGAAGCCTGGTGGGCTGCTGTCTATGGGGTCGCACAGAGTCGGACATGACTGAAGTGACTTAGCAGCAGCATATGGGGCTTGCATTTCTTCTCTGTAATTTTGGGAATAATAATAATGCTTAATTAACGGCACTGTAGTGAGAACCAAATGAAACAGTGCAAGAGAGCACCAAGCACTGTGCCTCACCCAGAGTTCAGTTTAGTCGCACAGTCGTGTCCGACTCTTTGCAACCCCATGAACTGCAGCACACCAGACCTCCCTGTCCATCACCAACTCCCGGAGTTTACCCAAACTCATGTCCATTGAATCTCTGATGCCATCCAACCATCTCATCTTCTGTCGTCCCCTTCTCCTCCTGCCCTCAATCTTTCCCAGCATCAGGGTCCTTACAAATGAGTCAGCTCTTCGAATCAGGTGGCCAAAGTATTGGAGTTTCAGCTTCAACATCAGTCCTTGCAATGAATATTCAGGAGTGATTTCCTTTAGGATGGAATGGTCGGATCTCCTTGCAGTCCAAAGGACTCTCAAGAGTCTTCCAACTCTTTCAACACCACAGTTCAAAAGCATCAATTCTTCGGTGCTCAGCTTTCTTTATAGTCCAACTCTCACATCCATACATGACCACTGGAAAAGCCATAGCCTTGATTAGATGGGCCTTTGTTGACAAAGTAATATCTCTGCTTTTCAATATGCTATCTAGGTTGGTCATAACTTTCCTTCCAAGGAGTAAGTGTCTTTTAATTTCATGGCTGCAGTCACCATCAATGCAATGCACCATCACCTGCAGTGATTCTGGAGCCCAGAAAAATAAAGTCAGTCACTGTTTCCACTGTTTCTCCATCTATTTCCCATGAAGTGATGGGACTGGATGCCGTGATCTTCATTTTCTGAATGTTGAGCTTTAAGCCAACTTTTTCACTCTCCTCTTTCACTTTCATCAAGAGGCTCTTTAGTTCTTCTTCATTTTCTGCCATAAGGGTGGTGTCATCTGCATATCTGAGGTTATTGATATTTCTCCCGGCAATCTTGATTTCAGCTTGTGCTTTCTCCAGCCCAGCGTAAGGTGTTCAATAAATGTTTTTTGAAACAAAATCTGTGAATGATGGCATCACTTTTTCATAGAGACTATATTACTTAAAATGGAGACATGTCAGAAAATCATCCTGCTACTGTTCGCTCAGCATAGTGCTGCTCCTACAGCCACTAACAACCTCAATTAGAAAAATCAAAAGAATCATCTTTAGGAGCCTCTAGGCAGGCATTTAACCTCAAGTTACTGCACAACCTGTTGATCCACCTTTTATCAGGTCTCACTCCAGACACTTCAAATGTCCGCGTAGATTA
>NW_011494866.1:2175539-2191668 GCF_000754665.1 Bison bison bison
ACAAGGGGATTTATCTACTCAGCACTGCAATCAGACAAGTGCTCCCTAGTCACCAAACCGCGTCAGCACACATAACTCTTCTGTATCTAAAATCAGATACTGTCTAAACTGGGATGCCTTAAAATACATTCCTTTAGTAGCTAGAATCCCAGTTGGTAAACATTTGTGTAAGGTATCATAGCTCAAGCTTTAATTAACTCACTTAACATTAAAAGTTTAAATATGAAGGTTAATTTCTCTTTCTCTTTTTCTTTTAGGTAAAGGAAGGAAATTAAAATTCTCTCTATAATAACAGAGGTGACTTTCAACAAAATCAATGCTATTATGTATAAAGCTATGTCAAAATACCTAGATTTATATTTTTGAAAACTCTTGAATTTTTCATATATATATAAAATACTACTTTTTAATCTCAAAGATCAAATCTGTATTGATTAGTTATAGCCGTGTCCTACTTTCCCAACATTTAGTCATTCTGAATTTTTTATATCATTGCCTTGGAAAAAAGCAACAGACAACTGGATAACTAATTATTGGTGTTTGCATTAAAAAAAAAAAAGTGTTTTAGAATCATTTAAATGCCATGTCCAGCTTTCTTTCCCACCTCAACACAAAATAGGAAGGATATGTCCAAACTTTCAAAAATATTTTATATTTGTTGAAGTGAATGTCAAGTCCCTAAGGAAACAATTTTGAAAAAACAAATGCATAGAAAAGGGATAAGATTTGTGGTTGCCAGCAGTGGGGGTGAGGAACTGGGTGAAGCTGGTCAAAAGAAACAAACATCCAGTTATAAGCTAAATAAATTCTAGGGATATAATGTATAACATGATGACTATAGCTTACAATACTGTTTTGTATATTTGAAAGTTGCTCAGGGAGTAGATCTCAAAATTCCTCATCATAAGGAAAAGTTTTTTCTAATTATGGGAGGTGATGAATGTTAACTTATTGTAGTAATCATTTAACAATATACACACACATCAAATCATTATATTGTACAACTAGAACTTGCACAATCTTGTTGTTTAGTTGCTAAGTCATGTCTGACTCTTGTGACCCCATGGACTGTAGACCCCCACACTCCTCTGTCCATGGGATTTTCCAGGCAAGAATGCTGGAGTAGGTTGCAATTTCCTTCTCCAGGGGATCTTCCCTACCCAGGGAAACTTGCCTTTTCTGTGTCTCCTGCACTGGTGGAGGATTCTTCACTGCTGAGCTACCAGGCCCCTTTACAATTACATGCCAATTATATCTTAATAAAGCTGGGGAAAAAGTAATGCTAGTATGTAGACAAGAACTCAATAAGTTTGTTAAATAGTCACCTCAGAATCAAATTACAAGCTGTATTTTTCAATCAAATAAAAGAAAGGGAAAAATAACACCCTATGGTAAGATGCTTCTAAAGATGACAATCCAGAAAAGTAAAAAAATTGAATTATGGCAGAAATAAAGGGTAAGAAATCTGTGTTCCAGTCCTAGTATTAAGAAATTTGGCTTGTGCAGATCACTTTCTATCCCTGGTCTTGATTTTCACACTCAAACATGAGTGTCTTGGGCAAGATTATCTACTTAAATGATTCTAGCTCTGCAGTTATATACTTCTACTAGCCATTCAATTTTAAATTGCTTGTTTATATAGTAATGGCAATAGAAACCCAAATGATGACATCAGCAGAACAGGGGACCATCTAGTGCTGTAGACCCAGGAAAACAGTGATGGAATCTCAGACTCCTTGAGAGGGAGGCTGCTTTCATTTTACAGATGGGAGCCCTGAACGTTAAACAGAAAATGGGATGGTTTAAGGCAATGCTTCTTAACCAGGGGTGATTTTTGTAACCCAGGAAATATTTGGAAATGTATGGAAATATTTTTGGTTGTTACAGTTTGGGGAATAGTTATACTATTGGCATCTAATAGAACGAGGCCAAGGATGCTGCTGAACATCCTTCAATGCACAGAAGAGCTCCCCACAACAAAGAACTGGTGGGAGTTTAGTCACTAAGTCGTGTCTGACTCTTGTGACTTCATGGACTGTAGCCTGCCAGGTTCCTCTGTCCATGGGATTTCCCAGGCAATAATACTGGAGTGGGTTGTCAGTTCCTTCTCCAGGGGATCTTCTTAACCCTGAGATCAAACCCGGGTCTCCTGCATTGCGAACAGTCTTCTGCATTACAGGCGGATTCTTCCAGCTCCAAATGGCAAGAACACGAAGTTTGAGGGACCCTGAGTTGCCACAGACAGCTGTTACCTTTTTATATGTCAGAGGTTATATTAACAAATATACTGTGAATGATTCAAATCACTTTGTATTTTACTTGTTATGATAGAGCAGAGACTAAAAATTCATGATAGTGTCAACAGCAGTCAGTTTTCTATTATATAACACACTGAGTTCAAGAGTCTTATCAAACAAACGACATCAGGACAAACTTCAAACATGTGTAAGTGTGTTCCAATTCTAGTTGAAAGTAAAAAAGATCATACAGAAGAATTAATTATGCTTCTAAAAATCATTCTGTAATTGCTAGAAACTACATGAATAGAGGGAGTCTATAAAAATGGAAAATAAATTTGCTATTACTTTCTCCCATTCTGAGGGTTGTCTTTCCACCTTGTTTATAATTTCCTTTGCTGTGCAAAAGCTTTTAAGTTTAATTAGATCCCACTATTTATTTTTGTTTTTATTTCCATTACTCTAGAAGGTGGGTCATAGAGGATCTTGCTGTGATTTATGTCAGAGAGTGTATTATCTATGTTTTCCTCTAAGAGTTTTGTACTTTCTGGTCTTACAGTTAGGTCTTTAATCCATTTTGAGTTTATCTTTGTATGATGCTTGAAAATGCTCTAATTTCATTCTTTTACATGCAGCTGTCCAGTTTTCCCAGCACCATTTATTGAAGAGGCTGTCTTTGTCCCATTGTATATTCTTGCCTTCTGTGTCAAAAAACAAGGTGTCCATAGGTGCATGGGTTTATCTCTGGGCTTTCTATCTTGTTTCATTGGTCTATATTTCTGTTTTTGTGCCAGCACCATACTGTCTTGATGACTGACTGTAGCTTTGTTGTATAGTCTGAAGTCGGGAGGAAGGTTGATTCCCCCAAAGCTTTCTTAAGATTTCTTTGGCTATTTGGGGTCTTTTGTGTTTCCATATGACTTGTGTTTGTTTTTTTTTTGGTTCTACCACTGTGAAAAATGCCATTGGTAATTTGATACAGATCACATTGAATCTCTAGACTGCATTTGGTAGTATAGTCAGTTTCACAATATTGATTCTTCCAACCCAGGAACATGGAATCTCTCTCCATCTGTTTATGTCATTTTTTATTTCTTTCATCAGTATGATAGTTTTCTGTATACAGTTCTTTTGTCTCCTTAGGTAAGTTTATTCCTAGATATTTTATTCTTTTTGTTGTAGTAGTTACTGGGATTGATTCCTCAATTTCTCTTTCTGATTTTTCATATAGGAATGCAAGTGATTTTTGTGTATTCATTTTGTATCCTATGACTTTGCTAAATTCACTGATTAGGTCTAGTAATTTTCTGATAGTATCTTTAGGGTTTTCTATGCACAGTATCAAATGAAATAACTGACAAAGGATTAATTTCCAAACAAGCAGCTCATACAAGTCAATACCAGAAAAACAAACAACCCAATCAAAAAGCAGGAAAAAGACCTAGACAGACATTTCCCCCAAGACACACAGATGGTTAACAAACACAAGATCAGATGCTCAACATCGCTCATTATTAGAGAAAGGAAAATCAAAACTACAATGAAATATCACCTCACACCTCAGAATGGCCATCATCAAAAAGTCTACAAATGATAAATGCTGGAGAGAGTGTGGAGAAAAGGGACCCTCTTGCACTGTTGGTGGGAATGTAAATTGATACAGTCACTATGAAAGACTGTATGGAGAGTCTTTCAAAAACTAGGAATAAAACTACCATATGACCCAGCAATCTCACTCCTAGGCATAAACCTCAAGGAAACCAAAACTGAGAAAGACAAATGTACTCCAGTGTTTACTGCAGCATTATTTACAATAGTTAGAACATGGAAGCAACCTAGACATCCATAGACAGATTAATGGATAAAGAAGCTGTGGTACATTTGTACAATGGAATATTACTCCACCATAAAAAGGAACACGTCTGAGTCAGTTCTAACAAGGTAGATGGACCTAGAGCCTATTATGTAGAGTGAAGTAAGTCAGAAAGAGAAAAACAAATATTGTATACTAACACATATATATGGAATCTGGAAAGATGATACTGATGACAGTATTTGCAGGGCAGCAATAGAGACACTGACATAGAGAGACATATGGACGTGGGGGTTGGGAAGGAAAGAGAGGGTGGGATGTACGGAGAAAGTAACATGGAAGCTTATATTACCATATGAAATTAGAGAGCCAATGGGGATTTGCTGTATGACTCAGGGAACTCAAACCTGGGTTCTATAACAACCTAGAGGGGTGGGAGGGAGATTTAAGAAGGAGGGGACATATGTATACCTATGGCTGATTCATGTTGATGTCTGGCAAAAACCAACACAATTCTGTAAGGAAATTATCCTTCAATTAAAATAAATAAATTTAATTTTTTTAAAAAATGGGTAATACAATGAGTTGATCTGGACACAGGCTAAGAAGAATAATAGAACAGTTAAGGATGCCAGTAATAGTCCTAAGGCCTCATTCCTCATCCCACACCCCTTATTCCAGCCAGGACTGGGCTTCTTCTTAAGGAGCTTAGTTGTTGTGTTGTGAGGGTATCACCCAAGACTAGTTCAAAGAAAAGTGTCTGTAGGAAGTTATACAAGGTGCAGCTACCAGTGAATCATGGAACAACAGTAATTTTCACAGATCCAAGGAGACGTCATTGACAGCTGGAAAGAACACAGAGTGTTAGAGCTAGAAATAAAGGAGAAATTACTTCTTCAAATGATCCTATTGTTTGGGTAAGGAAACAGTGGTCCTGAGCTGGGGGATGCAGAGAGTGACTGGTCCAATGACAAACCACAATTTATGGCAGAGCCAGAATCCTGCTCTCAAGGATAACCTGACCCTCATTGGTGGGATGGCAGATTAAGGTAATACGTACTTTACCTAATCTACATGATCTTTATTGGGTTCTGTATATGAGGTTAGTTGATTTTACCCACATAGTAGAAAGTGTTTTATTTCATTTGACTGAAAGTTTCTCCATGAAATTGGAAGTCTAAAAAGAAAAACAACTTTCCCAAGGTCATAGAAATATCAAGTGGCAGAGCCTGAATTTAAAACCCATGCCCTCTCATTCCAGGTGCAAGATATTTAACTGGTCGGGTGACTCACTGTGGCAGGGGGAGTGGCCACAAAGTAAAGAAAAGAAGGAAGGGCTATTACATTGGAGATGAAAAACTCAAGGGCTTTCCCTGATAAAAATATAGACACAATACATTAAAGTTTAGAAGAGAAACCAGCCCTACCTGTTTTCAATATCCACCATCTTCTTCTTCAGTTCCTCATCCCGTAAAGTAGCTGATAATATCTCAAATGGACCATTCAGTATAAATATCACTTTAACAAAGAGATGAACTACTGGAAAGAATTTTCCAAAAATTCAAGACAGAAACTTCTCCTAGGCATGGTCTTGAGATATTAAAAGAAAATCTTAATTGCCACAAACAGTGGGTAACCGAGGACATACTTATCCTTTCTGGGGTTATGATCCTTTCAAAATTTGATGAAAGCTATCAATACTCTCAGAAAAAGGCACATATTTTCACACAGTTCTGACACACTTTCATATACAAGCAATGCATGGAAAGCTCAGAAACCAATCAATGAACCTTAACTTCTTTAGGCGAGAAATTTTAAGAATGAGCTCTGCCATTAGGTATACGTATGGCCTTAAACAAGTTAAGTGTAGTTCAGTGTCTCAGTTTGTCCACCTATAAGAAACTGGATTTGCACAGTGGTCATTCCATGTTATTGATGGATGCAGCAGAGTACAGTGGAAGGTACTCTAGGAGTCATTGCAGATATTTGCTTCAAGGAGGTTTATTTTGCCTCTCTGGGGCTTAGTCTCCATCAATTGTAGAGTGAGAGATTAATATATGATGACCTGGAAGGTACCTTTCACCTCTAATATTTTGAGATTCTTAATCTGGGAAACGTTATATGGAGCAGAAAAGAGCTTCATCTCCCTAATAAGTATTTTGAGCTATATTCACCTGCTCTAAACAGAAAATCTGCCAACCTTTCAAGACACCACTATATAAGCAAGATATCACACTTGTCCCTGACTAAATCATAGGATGTGACAGGTAAGTGGGGATGCTGTAGCCGTGGATATCAGTTTCTTGATCAGCTCCCTTTCCAAACTTGGAGTCATAAACTCCTACTGATTGAGCCCTATCCGCAGTCATATCTTCATTTGTTAAAGAGCACAGTGATAAGGACTCAATTGGTTGTAGGGAGTGAATGGATCAGGAAATAACTCCTGAACAAAAGGAAACAAAACAGTTGTTTCTTGGACATAAGGATGTTATAACCAAACTTCCAGTGTCAGAAATGAATGTAAACACCATCCTCTTAGGCAACCAAGTGTTTGTAATCAAGGAATTTTCCCCAGGCACAAAAGGATTAAAATAAATATTTCTTGTCTTAGGAAAGATCACACCCTGTACTCACATTTACTGATAACATTTCTAAATATTGGAAGACCTAGAGATCTGGAGACTTGAGTTAAATTATATACATTTTCTAGTCCTCAAGTTACTCATCTCTGTAGAATGGCAGGGGGCGAGGGGGTAGGCGACATGGGGAGGGTATACAATGCCTCTAAGACATTTTACAAGTGTATTTCTCCCGAAATGAAAATATGTCCTTAAACTCAATACCCCTAACCTCCAGTTTCTTGTAAGAACCAGACACTGGATCATATTTTTAGACATTTGATATATTGTTTTGCTTTGCCTCTAATAAAACTGCAGAGCTATAATAAATGAAGAAGTTAGAACTTTCAGACCACACAGCATTGAGAATTTCTTTGAAATGAAAAGAAAATAAAGAAACACATTTTAATACTGATAGATGTATGAATAGTTTCAAAGAGATCTGATTGTCTGCTTCGCAGTTTACATGTTCACTGTATTTACCAGGCATTTTTTGGATGCCTGCTACATTCCAGAGCATTGTAAATAAGACACTATTTCTGCTTTTAACATTCTCCTGGTAGGAGAAAAAATACTGAGATAAAGGAAACACGATGTTCACAGTCCCTCTACATAGAGTTTTAGAATTTGAAGGCATCTTAAAGACCATCTAGTACAACCATCCATCTGAAGCTTGATATGTCTTTATAGTGGGCCTGCCACCATCTCATCCCCTGGGCAGTGCAGATCACTGACAGTCTCACTACGTCTTGTAGTAACCCATTTCATTTTCATGCTTAATTCCAAATTCCTTTGAAATTATACAAACAGAGCAAAAACCAGGTTCCTAATTTACAAAGGAAGTAAATATTATATCAGTGAAGAATGACCAATAAAGAGGTCATCAAAATTCTGCAACAGGCTGCCATCCAGGGTAAAAGACAAAGAGATTTCTGACACAGAGATGAGGCCCTTCAAACCTGGCAAATGCTTTCCTAATTCTTGTCTTTGTTTTCCCATCTCTAAAATGAAGGGGTTGGATTGGTAAAAGGAAAGCCTTGCATTTATATGACCACTAGTTTGTGTGCATATGTACTAGGTCGCTTCAGTTGTGTGATTCTTTGCAGACCCCATGGACTGTAGCCTGCCAAGCTCCTCTGTCCCTGGAATTCTCCAGGTAAGAATGGGTTGCCATTTCATCTTCCAGGGAATCTTCCTGACCCAGGGATCAAACCCACGTTATCTCCTGCATTCCAAAGTAGTTTCTTTAACACTTGCGCCACCTGGAAAGCCTTAGTTTCAGTTCAGTTCAGTTCAGTCGCTCAGTCGTGTCCGACTCTTTGCAACCCCATGAATTGCAGCCTCCCTGTCCATCACCAACTCCCGGAGTTCACTCAGACTCACGTCCATCGAGTCGGTGATGCCATCCAGCCATCTCATCCTCTGTTGTCCCCTTCTCCTCCTGCCCCCAATCCCTCCCAGCATCAGAGTCTTTTCCAATGAGTCAACTCTTCACATCAGGTGGCCAAAGTACTGGAGTTTCAGCTTTAGCATCATTCCTTCCAAAGAAATCCCAGGGCTGATCTCCTTCAGAATGGACTGGTTGGATCTTCTTGCAGTCCAAAGGACTCCCAAGAGTCTTCTCCAACACCACAGTTCAAAAGCATCAATTCTTCGGTGCTCAGCCTTCTTCACAGTCCAACTCTCACATCCATACATGACCACTGGAAAAACCATAGCCTTGACTAGATGGACCTTTGTTGGCAAAGTCATGTCTCTGCTTTTCAATATGCTATCTAGCCTTAGTTTAGGAAGTGTCAAAACAGTTCTGTTTCATCACAACTTATTCTAACCCAATGAGCCAGTAAGGGATCACAGACTTTGAGTGATCCTGCGTCTCCAAACTCTATTAAATCTTACAGAAGACTCTTTCCTGACCAATAAACAATGAGATTTACTTTGACCAACTGTGTACAGACCTATATACTACTTCTCCCTTACCCAGAAGGTAAATTTCCACTCTTTCAGTAGCCCAATCACTAGGAAATTTCTCTATTACTTAAAAATCTTGAATTCCTTGATTTCTTGAATCTTTAATACTGTTAGTGAAATTTTCAGTAGTGATTTGCTCCCTTACCTGCAAAGTTAGTGAACTTTGTAATGTTTTTTAGTTCTTGAGTGTTATTTATTTGTTTTTAATAAAGTGGATTCTAAAATCCTATTTAGGTCTAGAAGTCCGTGAATCTGTTTCTGAAGGAGCCACAATCAATGCCACATGTTAATCACTCTTTGAAAGCCAGCACGTGAATATCTACGGTCCCAAATAATTGAAGACATTCTGCTATACCTCATCTCAGTTTCTTTGCTTGGCATTACCACCTTGCCTCTGAGAGACTTCCCTTCCCAGACACTCTTGCTTAGATCATTTCTCACTCACTCATTCTTTTCCATTCCTAGCCTGTGTTGGGAGAAGCTGCAAATACTAGCTTCCAAACATTATGTGTTTCATAAAGGAAATAGATTAAAGGGGCAGACTTAGAAAGCATCACCTGGGATGGATCTGGACCTGGACCTTCAAGTACCCAATCTCCCCTGACTTAATTTCCTCTCCTGGAAGGACTAGTCATAGCTTGCACCCTCTCGCCCTGTCCTTCTAACCACAAAATCAAACAATTCAGAGACTTCAGAGTCAAACTCATTTTACAGGGGAAAAACTGTGACTCAGAAAGGTGAAGTGCAACATACTAGGCTGCAGCACTATCTGCTACAAGGTTAAGGCTAGAATATGGATTTTCCAAATCCCAAAGCAGGGTTCCTCTCATGGATCTTTTCTCCTTCTCCCTGTTCATTTGATTTTTTTTTTTTTTTTAGTTCACATTTTCTCGAGGTGGTTGTTTTTTTGAAGAAGAAATATATGACCTCTCATTCATCCTTCAACTCTGTAAACATAAGACCACTGGGAAGAGACAAATGCATTAGACGGACACTACTATGACAGTTCTAATTCCATAGAAACACCAGTTGAGAGAGCAAGAGCTTTCTTAACTTCTTTACTCTGTCCTATTCTTCCATTGAACACAAGCTTACTGAAGGTGAACTATGAACCAGTGCTAGAAATAAGCCTCATGTTGGTTATTATATAACAATTTCATGCTATTATGGAGTAAATAGGAAACCATGCACAACAAGAGAAGTTCAAAAGAAGGTGCTGTAGTTACTCAGAGGAAAAATACCTAAAAGAACTGGGCTCTATAAAGCTTCATTTTGATTGGGCCTTGGAGTATAGAAGAAGGAGGGTATGAAGAACAGAGGCAGGAGAAGTGAAAAGAGAAGAGCACTGAAGACAAAGAAACTGCTGAAATTATTCAAAACAAAATGATCCATGGGACTTCCCTGGTGGTCTAGGGTTAAGACTCTGTGCTTCCACTGTATGGGCCACTGGTTCAACTCCTGGTCAAGAAACTAAGATCCCACATGCTACACAGTGTAGTGGAAAAAAAAAAAAAAAGAGTAATCCAGAGGAAGAAACACATGCAGGGGACAAAATCAGGGAAAAACATGGAAGAAAAGACCAAAAAAAAAAAAAAGACATCTTTAGTCCATTTTGTGCTTGGTTTTTATGAATGAACCCATCCAAGTCCCTAAACATCCTCTTCGCTCCCTTTCCTCCTTGACTTCCCCCGCCACCCCACCAGCAATCTCCTGACCTTTCTGAGGTCTCTTCTGGGGTACGACAAGCTATTCACTGGTTCCTATCTTTGGCTATACTGAAAATAATCTTATAGATTTTTAGGGAAGTCTTATTTTCTCCACAATCTGTTCAGCTCTCCTCATTTCTGGTTTTCCTAAGACCCATCATACTTAACGATGTTCTTTATTCACTTCTGTTTTTCTCTGTATTTATTTATTGGATTGTCTTCATTATGTACATAATGCATTAGTACACTCTCACCATAAAAGTTAAAATGATACGGAAGATGATAGAGCAAGACATGAGAGAAAGTGAAAGTTGCTCAGTCATATCCAACTCTTTGCGACCCCATGAACTATACAGTCCATGGAATTCTCCAGGTCAGAATGCTGGAGTGGGTAGCCCTTCCCTTCTCCAGGGGATCTTCCCAACCCAGGGATTGAACCCAGGTCTCCTGCATTGCAGGTGGATTCTTGATCACCTGAGCCACAAGGGAAGCCAGAGAATACTGGAGTGGGTAACCTATCCCTTCTCCAGGAGATCTTCCCAACCCAGGAATTGAACCAAGATCTCCTGCATTGCAGGTGGATTCTTTACCAACTGAGCTATTAGGGAAGATATGAGAGCCTTGCCTTAACCCATACTACCATTCATCTCCTCACAGTCAGCATTATTAACAAACACTTTTTGATTTTTATTTCTACTCTACATTTCTTTATACTTCCCTTTCCTGAGAGTAAATGCCCTAAGGATGCACAGGCTTCCCTAGTAGCTCAGATGGTAAAGAATTCGCCTGCAATGTGGGAGACCTGGGTTCAATCCCTGGGTTGGGTAGATCCCCTGGAGAAGGGAACGGCTACCCACTCCAGTATTCTGGCCTGGAGAATTCCAAGGGCTGTACAGTCGCAAAGAGTCGGACATGACTGAGCGACTTTCACTTTCATGGATGCCCAGATTAAGTCTAAACTTCTTAGCCTTACCCACAAGATGGCATATTTCCCTCTCATTGTAATCTATTCCATTTCCTGCCATCAGCCTTGGACACATTAAACGCCCCACAATATTCAAAATATGGCCTTTATTCTCACTTTTATGCTTACTTACATGCAGTCCCTGCATTATTAGATACATTTTCCATAATTTTGACTTCCTAAAATGGGCTGGTCACTCTGTCCATATTAATACCTTCAAAACTCCCTGTCTAGCCGTCTACCACCACATTTATAATATGTAAGATGATTGTTTGATGAACTCTCTCTTTTCTACAGGATGTTAGGTTTTTGAAGACAGAATACATCTTTCACAGCTTTGTATTCCTGGCACCCAGGAAAGTACCAGGCAAATCTAAGGTACCAAATAAATGTTGAATTCCTAAATGGGAGATAGAGAATGAAAGAATTTCTTTTGGGCAATATGGCCATATAGTCTAGAGACATTGTCACAGTTCTAGAGGAAGACTACATTGTTCTGTGGGCTCTTCTCACCCACTCACATCCCATGTGGTGGTCAGAATGATGTTTCACCAACTGCTATCTTGCAGTTGTTGAAATTGCACATGTCTAGGATATAATCACATCTTGTTAGTCCCTAAAACTTTGAACCTATTTTTCATTCTAGGTGACATGTCTGAATTCTGCAGATTTCCTTCTGGTGAGAACATTGAGTGCTTTAACACTTTGAGAGCAGGTGCTGAACTGTTGTTATTCCAGGTCATGCAAAACAGAGATTCTACAAATTCAGAAGTAGTGAGATGGGGGTATGACTGGCGGGCTACTGTGATGACTTCATGTTCAAGTATAAAGAGGAGACCGTGTTCCAATGAAAGAACAGAAGATGAAGTCATCATTTTTGGCTGTGTTTGGGAACTAAAGTTGTCTGACTATATAGTGGGATATTCAATATCCTAAATATGATAGGGAATGAAACTGATTCATCAGATGCTAAGGAAGAAATGTAGCCCCTCATGTTTCAGAAGTGGCATTTCTCATGCTTCCTACTGTGCCTGCTGCCCTGGCATCTTATATTTCAGTGACTGAGCTTTCAAAGAAAGATTTGTCTTTAAAGAAAGCCATGTGGTATAAACTGTTATCAACACACAAAAGGTAAAACTTTACAAGAGAGCAAAGGGTAACGCATGTAGCTTCATTCTAGTTCTGTTACTCAGTAGTCATCAGACCTTGGACAACTTATATAATTGTTCTGTGCCCATTTTCTCATCAGTGAAATGGGTATAATAGTAATATATACCTCATGAAGTCATTAAGTTTAAATGAATAGATAACTGTGTGTGTGCATGTTAAGTCACTTCAGTTGCATCTGACTCTTTGTGACAGAATGGACTGTAGCTTGCCAGGTTCCTCTGTCCAAGGGATTCTCCAGGCAAGAATACTGGAGTGGGTTGCCATGCCCTCCTCCAGGGGATCTTCTCAACCCAGGGATCGACTTGTGTCTCTTATGTCTCCTGTATTGCAGGCAGATTTTTTTTTTACCACTGAGCCACCAGGGAAGCTTAAATAGATACATATAAAGCACTTAATACATGGCACATAGTTATCTATTATAAGCTAGATGTTTACATTACTCTTTTGAGCTTCCCTCATAGCTCAGTTGGTAAAGAATCTGCCTGCAATGCAGGAGACCCCGGTTCGATTCCTGGGTCAGGAAGATCTGCTGGAGAAGGGATAGGCTACCCACTCCAGTATTCTTGGGCTTCCCTTGTGGCTCAGCCGTTAAAGAATCCACCTGCAATGTGGGAGACCTGGATTTGATCCTTGTGTTGGGAAGATCCCATGGAGAAGGGAAAGGCTACCCACTCCAGTAGAATTCCTGGAGAATTCCATGGACTGTGTAGTCCATGGGGTCACAAAGAGTCGGACACAACTGAGCAACTTTCACTATATTATTCTTTTATATAATGTATTTATAATCATTAAAAGTTAGATCTGTGGATTATGATCAATGTAGGTTTGCATCATAACCATTTAATAGCTACATGGACTTGGCAAATTAATTAACTGCTGATTCTGAATTTTATCATCTGTACAATGGAAATGATAAAAGCATCTAAAGGACAAGATTTTTGTGAAACTTAAATGAAATAGCATATGGAATTGTCTGGCATGATTCCTAGTATATCTGAGTGCTCATTAATAACATTTATAATACGCTCTATGTATCATTCAGTAACTGAGACTCCACGGATAAAAAAAAATTCATCATCTCAAAGAATCCCAGTCTAGGATGGGAAGTGAGAGGATGGTTTTGGTGCAGGATATAATTGGTTTCATTTCCTCTGATATGGCCCATCCAAATCAGTGGTGGGAGAGAGGGAGAAGAAGGACACAGCTGTACATGGAATCCTTCCATTTAAACCTATTTGCAGGTCAAGATCAATTCAGGCAAACAGAAGGTGATATGGATACAGGCTGTGCAGAGTAGTGGAAATATTTATAGATTGAGACTGTGGGGAATGTTTCTGATATCTAAGTTATTGTAACCTGGGTCAAATAGCACTGGCCATCTGGACTTCAGTAGAATATAAAGTTAGATAATATTTCTGATTGATACATTTTTGAGCTCCTTATGTTTTTATATAATTTTGAATAATGAACTCTGAGCATAGTAATTTTTCTGTACAGCATAACAATCAAATATTCTAATTTGATAATTCTCCCTTGAAAATCTTTCCAGATGAAAAATCTACTAATTCTACTTCCCAGCATTAGTAGAGTAAACAAAACCTAACCAGTGTTTCAAGCTGTTATCATTGATGGGTTTTTCAACCTGACATTATTATTACCAATCATTTCTGATTTCAATCCCAGCTACAGAGTGCAGTTCCGTGCTGGTTCAGATTTACCTACACATTAATGGAGTCTCATTTTAGACTCATTTTATGTCACTGCTTGCATTCTCCTTCAAGTCCTTCTCTGATGCTCCAAGAATCTGCTTAGTCTAGTATAAGCACAGGCTGGCTAAGCAGAGTATTAAGGTGGTTTTCTTGTTGTTTTAGTTGATAAGCCACGCCACACTGTTTTGTGACCCCATGGACTATGGCCTGCCAGGATTCTCTGTCTATGGAATTTCCCAGGGAAGAATATTGGAGTGGTCGCCACTTCCTTCCCCAAAGGATCTTCTTTGACAGAGATCAAACCCTTGTCTCCCATCTCTCCTGCATTGCAGGCAGATTCTTTATCACTGAGCCACCACCAGGGAAATGTTGATGCCCCCTGAATAATCTTCAATTAATGGAGACTGTGAATAAATAAACACTCTAGACTTCTGTTCTGTTAATAGAAAATTCTTGAGGTATTCTGTATGTTTCTCTGGAGATCATGGGGGTAACAAGCTCCCAGTGCCCACAGGGTAACTTCACTAAGTCACTTTCTATTGATGCTTCTGTGCTCTGCTTTTTCCTTCTTGCTTTCTGGATCATTATCCAAATAAATTACCAGTCTTCAAATCTTATCTCAGTCTCCTCTTTTGACAGAATTTGAATGAAAGTACTTGAGATCATCATTCCAAACAACAATGGCAGCTGCAATTTTGGAGACATGCAGATTTAGCTGGTACGATCCAGGATCCAATGGGTCCCAGTTATTTTTAATTAACTTTTTAATTAAAGGATAATTCTTTACAGAATTTTGTTGTTTTCTGTCAAACCTCAACATGAATCAGCCATGTTGACTGCAGTATACATATACCCCCTCCCTTTTGAACCTCCCTCTCATCTCCCTCCCCATTCCACCCCTCTAGGTTGATACAGAGCCCCTGTTTGAGTTTCCTGAGACATATAGGGAATTCCTGTTGGCTATCTATTTTACATATGGTAATGTAAGTGTCCATGCTACTCTCCTCATACATCTCACCCTCTCCTCCCCTCTCCCCATGTCCTTAAGTCTATTCTTTATGTCTGTTTCTCCATTGCCCTGAAAATATATTCTTTAGTACCATTTTTCTAGATTGCATATATATGTGTTAGGGCTGTGAAAAGAAGAGAAGTGAAAAGCAAAGGAGAAAAGGAAAGATATAAGCATCTGAATGCAGAGTTCCAAAGCATAGCAAGAAGAGATAAGAAAGCCTTCCTCAGTGATCAATGCAAAGAAATAGAGGAAAATAACAGAATGGGAAAGACTAGAGATCTCTTCAAGAAAATTAGAGATACGAAGGGAACATTTCATGCAAAGATGGGCTCGATAAAGGATAGAAATTGTATGCACCTAACAGAAGCAGAAGATATTAAGAAGAGGTGACAGGAATACACAGAAGAACTATACAAAAAAGATCTTCATGACCAAGATAATCACAATGGTGTGATCACTCACCTAGAGCCAGACATCCTGGAATGTGAAGTCAAGTGGGCCTTAGAAAGCATCACTACAAATAAAGCTAGTGGAGGTGATGGAATTGCAGTTGAGCTATTTCTAATCCTGAAAGATGATGCTGTGAAAGTGCTGTACTCAATATGCCAGCAAATATGCCAGAAAACTCGGCAGTGGCCACAGGACTGGAAAAGGTCAGTTTTCATTCCAATCCCAAAGAAAGGCAATGCCAAAGAATGCTCAAACTACTGCACAATTGCACTCATCTCACATGCTAGTAAAGTAATGCTCAAAATTCTCCAAGCCAGGCTTCAGCAATATGTTAACAGTGAAGTTCCAGATGTTCAAGCTGGTTTTAGAAAAGGCAGAGGAACCAGAGATCAAATTGCCAACATCCGCTGGATCATGGAAAAAGCAAGAGAGTTCCAGAAAAACATCTATTTCTGCTTTATTGACTATGCCAAAAAACA
>NW_011494866.1:2191768-2199453 GCF_000754665.1 Bison bison bison
TAACAGTGAAGTTCCAGATGTTCAAGCTGGTTTTAGAAAAGGCAGAGGAACCAGAGATCAAATTGCCAACATCCGCTGGATCATGGAAAAAGCAAGAGAGTTCCAGAAAAACATCTATTTCTGCTTTATTGACTATGCCAAAAAACATCTATTTCTGCTTTATTGACTATGCCTTTGACTATGTGGATAACAATAAACTGTGGAAAATTCTGAAAGAGATGGGAATAACAGACCACCTGACCTGCCTCTTGAGAAACCTATATGCAGGTCAGGAAGCAACAGCTAGAACTGGACATGCAACAACAGACTGGTTCCAAATAGGAAAAGGAGTACATCAAGGCGTATATTGTCACCCTGCATATATTTAATGTATATGCAGAGTACATCATGAGAAATGCTGGGCTGGAGAAAGCACAAGCTGGAATCAAGATTGCTGGGAGAAATATCAATAACCTCAGATATGCAGATGATACCACTCTTATGGCAGGAAGTGAAGAGGAACTAAAAAGCCTCTTGATGAAACTGAAAGTGGATAGTGAAAAAGTTGGCTTAAAGCTCAACATTCAGAAAACGAAGATCATGGGCATCTGGTTCCATCACTTCATGGGAAATATATGGGGAAACAGTGGAAACAGTGTCAGACTTTATTTTTGGGGGCTCCAAAATCACTGCAGATGGTGACTGCAGCCATGAAATTAAAAGACACTTACTCCTTGGAAGAAAGGTTATGACCAACCTAGGTCGCATATTCAAAAGCAGAGACATTACTTTGCCAACAAAGGTCCATCTAGTCAAGGCTATGGTTTTTCCAGTGGTCATGTATGGATGTGAGAGTTGGACTGTGAAGAAGGCTGAGTGCCGAAGAATTGATGCTTTTGAACTGTGGTGTTGAGAAAACTCTTGAGAGTCCCTTGGACTGCAAGGAGATCCAACCAGTCCATTCTGAAGGAGATCAGCCCAGGGTGTTCTTTGGAAGGAATGATGCTAAAGCTGAAACTCCAGTACTTTGGCCACTTCATGTGAAGAGTTGAGTCATTGGAAAAGACTCTGATGCTGGGAGGGATTGGGGGCAGGAGGAGAAGGGGACGACAGAGGATGAGATGGCTGGATGGCATCACTGACTTGATGGACGTTGAGTCTGAGTGAACTCCGGGAGTTGGTGATGGACAGGGAGGCCTGGTGTGCTGTAATTCATGGGGTCACAAAGAGTCAGACATGACTGAGCGACTGAACTGAACTGATACGATATTTATCTTTCTTTCTCTCTCATCCCAATTTGAAGTCATGGAACATGCTTTGTCATTTTCTTGGGAACAGAAGCTCTCATTCTTTTATGGCATTTTCCTTGTCTTCAGAATTTATCAGCAAATACAGAGCTAAAGAAGCTTGGTTTTCTCACCATTATGAAAATAAATTCTCACTCATAAAATCAATTATATATCATTGGCTTTATTCAAAGTTTTGCCTATAATTTCTTTATCACTAAAGTAATAAACATAAGCATCTCAGTGTGCATCTTATTACTCATAACAACAATAAAATCATTTCCATTCTCTCAGTTTCTCTCATATGTAGGATCTATGTTAATTGCTTTATGCATTATATTTCTAATTTTTTTTAACAATTCACATGAAAAATGGATTTTAGTAATAAAACTGAATTTAAACTAAGTTAATTGCAAGAATGAAAGAGCTGTAGGTAATAAAATTATAGTAATTTTTCTCTTTTTACTCAGGAATGTCAGACTCTATTACATATGATTAAATTTTTTTCATCTGTGTTTCACTACAGAGGTCTTGTCTGTCTTTAGTTAAATTTATTTCGAAGTATTTTGTGGTTTTATTTTTATTCTACTGTAAATTTTTAATTTGTTTGTTTGAGTTTACTGCCCTGTCTGGCACCTCCAGAAAAATGTTGGATATAACTGGCAAGAGCAAACTTTCCTGTTGCCACTTAAGAAGAAACAATTCTAAGTTTCATTAAGTGGAATGTTAGCTGAAAGTTTTTTGTATTTGCCCTTTATCAAACTGAGGTTACTAATATTTCTCCCGGCATTCTTGACTCCAGCTTGTCCTTCATCCAGCCCAGCATTTCACATGGTATACTCTGCATATAAGTTAAGTAGGGTGACAATATACAACCTTGATGTACTCCTTTCCATATTTGGAACCAGTCTGTTCCATGTCCAGTTCTAACTGTTGCTTCTTGACTTGCATACAGATTCCTCTGGAGGCAGGTAAAGAAAGTGAAGTTGCTCAGTCATGTCAGACTCTTTGTGACCCCGTGGACACCAGGCTCTTCCGTCCATGGGATTTTCTAGGCAAGAGTACTGGAGTGGGTTGCCATTTCCTTCTCCAGGGAATCTTCCTGACCGAGGGATCAAACTAAGGTGGCCTGGTATTCCCATCTCTTTAAGAATTTTCCACACTTTGTTGTGATCCACAAGTTTAAACATTCTTTGGCATTGCCTTTCTTTGGGATTGGGATGAAAACTGACCTTTTCCATTGCCTGTGGAAATGCTGGGCTCAATGAAGCACAAGCTGGAATCAAGATTGCTGGGAGAAATATCAATAAGCTCAGATACGCAGATGACATCACCCTTATGGCAGAAAACGAAGAACTAAAGAGCCTCTTGATGAAAGTGAAAGAGAAGAGTGAAAAACCTGGCTTAAAATTCAACATTAAGAAAACTAAGATCATGACAACTGGTTCCATCACTTCATGGCAAATAGATGGGGAAACAGTGGAAACAGTGTCACACTTTATCTTTTTGGGCTCCAAAGTCACTGCAGATGGGGATGACAGAGGATGAGACAGTTGGAAGGAAACCTATGACCAATCTAGACACCATATTAAAGCAGAGACATTACTTTGCCAACAAAGGTTCATCTAGTTAAAGCCATGGTTTTTCTAGTAGTCACGTATGGATGTGAAAGTTGGACTATAAAGAAAGCTGAATGCCAAAGAACTGATTCTTTTGAACTGTGGTGTTGGAGAAGACTCTTGAAAGTCCCTTGAACTGCAAAGAGATCCAACCAGTCAATTGTAAAGGAAATTAGTCCTGAATATTCATTGGAAGGACTGATGCTAAAGCTGAAACTCCAATACTTTGGCCACCTGATGCGAAGAACTGACTCATTGGAAAAGACCCTGATGCTGGGAAAGATTGAAAGCAGGAAGAGAAGGGGATGACAGAGGATGAGATGGTTGGATGGCATCACTGACTTGATGGACATGAGTTTGATCAAGCTCTGGGAGTTGGTGATGGACAGGGAAGCCTGGCATGCTGCAGTCCATGGGGTCACAAAGAGCTGGACATGACTGAGCAACTGAACTGACTTTATGAGACTGGGAAAGATCTCTTCCTTTCTAGTTCTTTGAGTTATGGCCATAAAACATCGTTATATTCTGTCAAATAGTTTTTCTGCATCTATTCAGATGATAACATTACTTTTTTTCTTTTATTCTAATAAGATGGTGAATTAAACAGATTGATTTTTCAAATTTGGATAAACCTTGAATTTCTAGTAAAATAACTTAGTCATTTTATGTTGTTGTTTATATACTGAGAGATTTGATATGTTAATACTTTGTTCGGATGTTGCATCTATGTTCCTGACAGAGATTGGTGTGGTATTTTCTTTTTTTGGAATGTTTGTACCACATTGCTGGCTTCTTACAATGATTTGGGAAGAGTTCTTTCCTTCTCTATATTCTGAAAGAATTTATATAAGATTGGTATCATGTGTTGCTTAACTGTTGATTGCGTCACTACTACACTATGTGGACTAGAGCTTTCTGTGTGTGTAGGTATGTAGTATATCCCTCTGTAGTGTGCGTGCGTGTGTGTGTGTGTGTGTGTGTATATATATATATATATCCCAATTATTTGCCATTTCTGGAGCCCTTTATTATTTCCTATACATCAGAGTTTCTGTCTGGGTATAACTTCCTTTGGTTCAAAAATTTTCTTCAACTTTTATTTATTTAATTTTTGATAGTTCAGGCTTGCTAACAACAAATAATCTACTTTTTTGCTTTGCTGAAAATATCTTCATGTCACCTTTGTTTTTCCAAGATATTTTCATTGGATATAGAACCCTGTTTTAGCTTAGTTTTGTTTGACTTTTAGTTACTTTTGCTAATTCTTAGGCTGTCTAAAAGTTTTCCCATTGTTTTCTGGCTTCCATTTTTTCCAGTGAGAAATCACCCATCATTTGTACTGTTTGTTCACGAAATACATTTTTTTCATTTTCTTTGTTGTGTTTCAAGTTTTTAATTCTAGCTTTCATACATGTATTTATGATATGCCTAGATATGATTTTCTTTGTATTTTTTTCTATTTTGCATTTCTGGGTTTCTTAAGGATTTGAAAGTCAGTGTTTTTCATGAAATTTGAGCTGTTACTTATTTGAATTTTTTTTTCACTCATTCTCGTTTTATTTTTTTTTTAGGATTTTAATTAAACATTTGTAATATCCCTTGATATTTTTCCATACACTCTTGAGGTGCTCTTAACATTTCTTCAAGACTTTTCTTTCTTCCTATTAGATCATCCCTATTTGGTTCAAGCTCATTTAAACTTTCTTATCCCATATTCAGTTTTCTGTAAAGCTCAGATGGTAGATTTTTTAAAGTTTGGTTATTATATTGAATACATTTTAATTGTAGATTTTCTATTTTCTTTTCTATTTTCTACTTCTCTGCTTAGATTCTTCATCTGTCTATTAATAAGACTATATTTTGCTTTTAGCTCTTGAGATTATTCAGCATCTCTCTTAAAGTTTGTTTGCTAAATAAAAACTCAAAGCTATCTCAAAGTCTGTTTATATTGAGTTCATTCTTCTTGTTTTATAATTGTGTTATTTTATACTAAAAAAATCTGGGTGATAGGATTTAGATATACAGGATTTTGTTATTTTTCCCTTAAGGTTATGGATTTTTGTTCAAACAAACAGCTTAATTACTGACTATTTATCTTAAACTTGTATTAAGTTTATGCTTCTATTTATTTTATGCTTTGTTAGGACATATCTGTATAAGGCCTAAAAGTGTTTCTCAAGCTTCTCTAACTTGGTTAGATTTTACATCTAAGTTGTTTATCTTCTGTGGATATTATCAAAGCTTCAGTTCAGTTCAGTCAGTCAGTCTTGTCTGACCCTTTGTGACCCCCACAGACTGCAGCATGCCAGGCCTCCCAGTCCATCGCCAACTCCCAGAGTTTACTCAAACTCATATCCATTGAGTCGGTGATGCCATCCAACCATCTCACCCTCTGCTGTCCCCTTCTCCTCCAGCCTTCAATCTTTCCCAGCATCAGGGGCTTTTCCAGTGAGTTAGTTCTTCTCAACAGGTGGCCAAAGTATTGGAGTTTCAGCTTCAGCATCAGTCTTTCCAATGAATATTCAGGACTAATTTCCTTTACAATTGACTGATTGGATCTCCCTACATCCAAGGGACTCTCAAGAATCTTCTCCAACACTACAGTTTAAAAGCATCAATTCTTTGGTGCTCAGCTTTCTTTACAGTCCAGCTCTCACATCCATACATGACTACTGGAAAAACCATAGGTTTGACAAGACAGACCTTTGTTGGAAAAATAATGTCTCTGTTTTTAATATGCTGTCTAGACTGGTAATAGGCTTTTTTCCCCAAGGATCAAGCATCTTTTATTTTCATGGCTGCAGTCACCATCTACAGTGATTTTGGAGCCCCCCAAAAATAGTCTCTCATAGTTTCCATTGTTTCCCCATCTATTTGCCATGGAGTGATGGGGCTGGATGCTATGATCTTAGTTTTCTAAATGTTGAACTTTAAGCCAGCTTTTTCACTCTTCTCTTTCACTTTCATCAAGAGAATCTTTAGTTCTTCTTTGTTTTCTGCCATAAGGGTGGTGTCATCTGCGTATCTGAGCTTATTGATATTTCTCCCAGCAATCTTGATTCCAGCTTGTGCTTCCTCCAGCCCAGCATTTCTCATGATGTACTCTGCATATAAATTAAATAAGCAGGGTAACAGTATACAGCCTTGACATACTCCTTATCTTATTTGGAACCAGTCTGTTGTTCCATGTCCAGTTCTAACTGTTGCTTCCTGACCTGCATATAGATTTCTCAAGAGGCAGGTCAGGTGGTCTTGGATTTCCTTGTCTTGAAGAATTTTCCACAGTTGATTATGATCCACACAGTCAAAGGCTTTAGGATAA
Organism: Bison bison bison; assembly: GCF_000754665.1. Lineage (NCBI taxonomy): Eukaryota > Metazoa > Chordata > Mammalia > Artiodactyla > Bovidae > Bison > Bison bison. The sequence goes on from NW_011494866.1 coordinate 2,197,975, forward strand.
TCAATAAAGCAGAAATAGATGCTTTTCTGGAACTCTCTTGCTTTTTCAATGATCCAGTGGATGTTGGCAATTTGATCTCTGGTTCTTCTGCCTTTTCTAAATCCATCTTGAACATCTGGAAGTTAATGGTTCATGTACTGCTGAAGCCTGACTTGGAGAATTTTGAGCATTACTTTACCAGTGTGTGGGATGAGTGCAATTGTGTGGTAGTTTGTACATTCTTTGGCATTTCCTTTCTTTGTGATAATCAAAGCTCAGTTTTAGAAATGTCAGTCTAGAGTAGACTTACTTATACAGGAATCAGCAAACTATGGCTTATGGGTCAAACATGGCTCAAAACCTAGTTATTTTGTAAATAAAGATATATTGAAACACAGTAACACCCATTCATTTCTATGTTATCTATAGAAGCTTTTATACCACAGCAGCATTAAGTAGTTGCAGTAGAGACCATATTGAGCAGAGACACTAAGATATTTGCTCTCCTGCTCTTTACAGAAAAACGTTATTGATGTCTGCTCTCGGACAAGATCCATACTCTTATAGCATGGTCTTTCTGATGTCTCAGCTGAATGCTCAGGATATGAACAAGGCTTTCCTACTCTGGCTGGATTTGGAGCATCAATGTCTTCCAAGAATGTGCAACCTTCAGTTTCTCTGTTTTGTCCTCATTTCTTTGGTGCTTGCTTCCTTGTAAGCTAATCATTGTCTCTTCCTGAGCTTAGTAAGCTCAGCTCTTGGCCAGAGACTTGACAGAAGCATCCATTAAATTTCTGATATCTCCACTCAGCTCAATTCCCTCCTCCCTGGTGCCTTTTCTACATATTCCAGTGGATGCAGAAACTCTATTCTGATTTCTGCTCTAATTTCAGTGGGAACTCTGTGATCTGCTGATGCTTCAGCCCCTTCTGTGACACTTGAGGAAAATTGTTGCCAGGCAGAGAGCCAGGACAGTCATGGAACATACTTCATAAGTTTTCCTTCTTTTAAGAATTGCAGGCTTGCAGTATTTGTTGTCCAATATCTGAAACAGTTTTCTCATGTGTTCTGTCCAATGTCAAAGTGTTATATATTGTCACAAACATAAGTTCCTCTACTGCTGTCACTTTAACATATATAGATAGATAGATAGATATTTATATATTTGCGAATGCATATGACTGAGAAAACATGAAACATTTTTGCCTTTTAATAGATGTTGAGCCAGTTAGGGGCTTCCCTGGTAGCTCAGCTATTAAAGAATCTGCCTGCAATGCAGGAGACCCTGGTTCAATTTCTGGGTCAGAAAGATCCCCTGGAAAAAGGACAGGCTACCCACTCCAGTATTCTTGGGCTTCCCTGGTGGTTCAGACAGTAAAGAATCTGCCTGCAATGTGGGAGAACTGGGAGCTGCTGCTGCTGCTGCTGCTGCTAAGTCGCTTCAGTCGTGTCCGACTCTGTGTGACCCCATAGATGGCAACCCACCAGGCTTCCCCGTCC
>NW_011494866.1:2199553-2201712 GCF_000754665.1 Bison bison bison
GGGATTCTCTAGGCAAGAACACTGGAGTGGGTTGCCATTTCCTTCTCCAATGCATGAAAGTGAAAAGTGAAAGTGAAGTCGCTCAGTCGTGTCCAACTCTTCGCGACCCCATGGACTGCAGCCTACCAGGCTCCTCCGTCCATGGGATTTTCTAGGCACGAGTACTGGAGTGGGGTGCCATCGCCTTCTCCAGAACTGGGAGCTAGTTAGAGGATTATACTCAAATTAGGTTAGTAGAGAACTGCCTGTGTAGAATAAGCTTGATTTTAGGATAATGCGTCACTCTATTCTTCTTAGAAGCTGCAAAGAATTTCTTCAGCTTCCCTGCATATCCTTGACATCCTACAGGGTAAATCAAATAGTAGATTAACCACTATTGCATCATCTATTATTATTTTACTCTGTTTACATATTCCAAATCATTTTTTAATATTCATCTCTCTCTCTTCCTCTAGTTTCCTCCTTTTCTTCCTTCACTACAATATTCATAGGTTGACTTTGAACAGTTACAATTTTATTGTTTTGGGTAGAATATGAAGCATCATATTTATCAGAGAAATTTATCTCACGATACTCTGTCTCTCCACTGCATACAAAGAATGACCTCTTGTAATCTATCTTTTTACACTAGTTGGTCTTATTTTTGTGTAACACTCTTAGGGAGTTTGGAGTTATAAGAAAGCATTTACTTCTTCATTCAACCAAACTGAACTTTCTCCATTAAAGGGTCACATTTTTGATAGTGAAAAATCAGATCACTAGGGGTTGTATCTATAATTATTAGAATATCCAAGCAGTTGAAAGAATGGTATTTAATGAAATGATACTCATTAGTTTATAATTGGACGCATGCTTGCTGAGAATATATTCAAGAAATATGTTACAGCTATAAATAACTTCCAAAGATAAGACAGGCTTAATAAATCTTGGAATAAGTGGTTTCTGCTGTCACTTTCTTTGCTAAGGAAAATTATATTTATATTAAGTTGTATTTCAGATATTCACCATAGTTATTAGTAGTCATAATTATATGAACATATACTTAGAGTGTTCATACTTTTAAATGTTTCCTTATGGTTACTTTTCACATAAAGGACCTACATTCAAATAACCCTTTCATATACTGGAGGCTATAATTAAGTCTAAGTTGTACATAAAATTAAAAATAAAAAAGAGAAGCCTTTAAAATAGAAGTACTAATTAGACCTTAAGTGAACTTTCCTAACTGTCTTAGCTGTAGGAATCAGCTGACTTTTATCTATAAAAAGGGTAGGTAACTGGTATATTAGTTAAGTTATATTCTGCTGCAAGTAATAGACACCCAATTAACAGTGGCTTTAAAATAATATATTTTTTACATAGCAAGATGCTGAAGTGTGATTCTAGGATCAATTAATTCAGTGGGTCAATAACATCATCAAGAACTAAAGTTTTTCCCTTCTTCCTGCTCTGCATTGGTTTATGCCCTCAAATATGCTCCCTCATAGTTTGAAGTAAGATATAGAGACAGCAGGTATCACATTTACTTCATCCTCATGTTGCTTCAACTCCAATCTGTTTGGAATGTTTTCAAAGAACATACAGAACTGGAACCTGATCTGGTGGTGATGGGTGGTTTAGTCACTAAGTCGTGTTTGACTCTTGCAACCTCATGGACTCTAGGTCCTCTGTCCATGGGATTTCCCAGGCAGGAACACTGGAGTGCGTTGTCATTTCCTTTTCCAGGGGATCTTCCTGACCCAGGGACTGAACCCTCATCTCCCGCACTGAAGAGGGATTCTTTACTGCTGAACCACCAGAGAAGCTAGAACCTGATCTAGAACCAGTTTAAAAGGTGTAAACATAAGATTATAATATCAAAGTAGGCTTGATTATGTGGTTAGCAGTAGTTGATCAATATTTGTGATATTCCTCTATTCTTAATGCATACTGATATATGTTTATCAACTGAATCTCTGGGAACAAAATATCCCTGATTTGTCAGTCAGTCAGTTCAGTCACTCAGTCGTGTCCGACTCTTTGCGACCCCATGAACCGCAGCACGCCAGGCCTCCCTGTCCATCACCAACTCCCGGAGTTCACCCAAACTCATGTCCATCGAGTTGGTGATGCCATCCAGCCATCTCATCCTCTGTCGTCCCCTTCTCCTCCTGCCCCCA
>NW_011494866.1:2201812-2209240 GCF_000754665.1 Bison bison bison
TCTTTTCCAATGAGTCAACTCTTCGCATGAGATGGCCAAAGTACTGGAGTTTCAGCTTTAGCATCAGTCTTTCCAAAGAATACCCAGGACTGATCTTCTTTAGAATGGACTGGTTGGATCTCCTTGCAGTCCAAGGGACTCTCAAGGGTTTTTCTCCAACACCACAGTTCAAAAGCATCAATTCTTCGGCACTCAGCTTTCTTCACAGTCCAACTCTCACATCCATACATGACCACTGGGAAAACCATAGCCTTGACTAGATGGACCTTTGTTGGCAAAGTTTTGTCTCTGCTTTTGAATATGCTATCTAGATTGGTCATAACTTTCTTTCCAAGGAGTAAGTGTCTTTTAATTTCATGGCTGCAATCCCCATTTGCAGTGATTTTGGAGCCCCCCAAAATAAAGTCTGACACTGTTTCCACTGTTTCCCCATATATTTCCCATGAAGTGATGGGACTAGATTCCTTGATCTTCATTTTCTGAATGTTGAGCTTTAGCCAACTTTTTCACTCTCCTCTTTCACTTTCATCAAGAGGCTTTTTAGTTCCTCTTCACTTTCTGCCATAAGGGTGGTGCCCTGATTTGTAGCATGTGCCAATTTCCGTAGTGTAAATACTCCCACTGTGGCCAGTTTTAAGCTATAAAAGTGATGCCATTGAATGAAGAACTGAGAAGAGATGGGTGGTAGCACATGCTTAAAAAAGAGTAGTTTTACTACACAGATGCAATTAATATAAAACTAAAGAACATGGATTATAGGTTAATAGTAAAATAATTAAAAAGTAATGAGTTTTGATTATTAATTGCCTTCAGTTAATTGGCTTTATTTCTAAACAATGGCTGTATTTAATAAGCGATTTACAAAATTCCTGAAAATTTAATATACCCAGCTCTTCTGAACAAATATGAGCCAGCTCCAGCACACCACTGTGTCCCCATAAGTCATCTCATTTCTACCTTTATTAAAATTATAGCCCTATACCACATACATACACAAAAGGGTAAAGATTTTATTAAACATTATACAAAGAGAAATATTACATTCATATGAAAGTAGATTAAATTTTATTATATTTATTATCCAACGCAGAAAATTGAGCAATAACCCAAAGAACACTAAAATATTTCATAAACTAAAACAGAATGAAAAAGCACAAATAAGAAAAGTCCTGTTGTGTTTTTTAACAGATATTAGATCAAAAGAAAAAGAAACTGACATCTTGAATAAACTTCAGACTCAGAAATCTTAAATTGGCAGTCAATGTTCCTCAAGCTGGCTCTGTTTCCTGTGTGTTCTGGTCAAGACCTACCACACTGCAGGTGTAGGTTTTTCTGAGAAAATAAGGAAGTGATAATAGGTAAACTGGAAGGTCTCATCTAGTTTTAAAGTTTTCCATTGTGATTTAAAAAAAAAAAAAACTTTCTGCATGTCTTTGAGTATAGCTTTTCTGAACTTCCTATTTTTAGCTTACAAAAAGGATGTGAGTAATGAAATAGGCCCTCAATAAGTGATTTGGTGGGGACTAACCTGATGGTTCAGTGGCTAAGACTCTGAGCTCCCAAAGCAAGGGGCCCAGGTTTGATCCCTGGTCAGAGAACTAAATCCCACAGGCTTCAACTAAGAGCTTGCATGTCCCAGGCCTCAACTAAAAGATTCCATGGCCGCAATGAAGATCCTGTGTGCCACAACTAAGACGTGGCACAAATAAGTAAATAAGCCAAATAAGCAAATAAATATTGAAAAAAAAACACTATTTGTTTAATTTATGTTAGGTACTTTCACTAGGTATTGTATTACTGTTATTGTTGCTGACATGTATATTATTGCCTTATGTGTTTATTTTTCCTCCCAAAACTCTTAGGTTTGTGAAAGGCAGATATTAAGAGAGAGAGAGAGGCAGGGAACGTGAAGGTCTACAGTCTTAGAGGGGCATCATACCTGAGTTTAAAGTAAGGTGAAGATTACTATTTGTATAGCCTTGGACAAGAATATCCAAGTAATGTCTCTGAGTCTCCGTGTTGTCAGGTCTTTAGAATGTTTTGAGAATTAAGTGAACTAAATCACTTAATAGGCTTTCAAGAAATGGTACCTAAAATATATGTACTTTTTCTGTATCCAAAGCACCTAACACTATGCTTGGCCCATATTAAAAACTTACTGTTTGCTGAATACATAAGTGAATGAAAGAATGAATAAAATGAAACAAACTATGAATGAGATAATTAGTTCATCTTGCCTAGAACTGGTCCAGACATTCTTTTAGATCTGCAGTCACTCATCTTTGTGCATGTGAAGAACAGGGCAGAAGTTTTGAGATCCTTTGATATTTCTGTAAATCCATTTTCTGAATTTTAATTTTATCCATTGATAAAACCAAACTTAAAAGACCCGAAACCTAGGGTGCTTTCAAATTCTGAAGCCCATCCAGATTCTATTCTATACTTATAATCATAATCACTACTGAAAGAACTCAAATAGCACTTTAAAAGTCATTTTGGTACCTACTGATATTTATAAACATTAGTCAAGAACCTAAATGTCCACCGACAGAGGAATAAATAAAGACATGGTGTATATATATATATATATACATATATGACTGAATATTGCTATATATATATATATGACTGAATAGTGCTCAGTCATAAAAGAAGAACAAAATAATGTTATTTGCAGCAATATGGATGGAGCTAGACACAGTCATATTGAGTGAAATAAGTCAGATGGAAAAAGACAAATGTCATATCATTTATATGTGGTATCTTAAAAAAGGGTATAAATGAACTTATTTACAAAATAGAAATAGAGTCACAAATGTAATAAATAAACTTACGGTTACCAGAAGGGAAGGAGGGAAGGATAAATTGGGAGACCAGGATTGACATATATACACTACTATATATAAAATAGATAACTAATAAGGACCTAGTGTATAGCACAGGGAACTCTACTCAGTTCTCTATAATCACCTATATGGGAAAGAATCAGAAAAAAAGTGAATATATGTACATATATAACTGATTCACTTTGCTGTATAGCAGAAAATATATGAACTATACTCCAACAAAAATTAAAACAAAATAAACATAAAAATTTTGAAAAAAAAGAGTACCATCTTCCAGGTTTCCACAGAATGCATGTTCAATCTATAGAAATCAGTGGGGTCAGAGAGATTTAGTCATTTTATGAGTAATAGACATCTAACAATGTGGTCAAAAGTATAAACTGACATCCCAGAAAAATGTCCATTTTACAATAGCTCAATCTGCAATTTCAGAGGCCTTACAAAAACCACATATTAGGTTAAAATCATGCAATGAACTCAGATATGCTCATTTTACACAGGAAAAAAATGAACTCCAGAATTCATTTTTAGTGAATGGTAGTCAAATTTAGATTCCAACTTTACCTTCTCAAGGCTATGGTTTTTCCAGTGGTCATGTACGGATGTGAAAGTTGGACTGTGAAGAAAGCTGAGCACCAAAGAATTGATGCTTTTGAAATGTGGTGTTGGAGAAGACTCTGGAGAGTCCTTTGGACTGCAAGGAGATCCAACCAGTCCATCCTAAAGGAGATCTGTCCTGGGTGTTCTTTGGGAGGACTGATACTAAAGCTGAAACTCCAATACTTCGGCTACCTCATATGAAGAGTTGACTCATTGGAAAAGACTCTGATGCTGGGAGGGATTGGGGGCTGGAGGAGAAGGGGACCTCAGAGGATGAGATGGCTGGATGGCATCACCGACTCCATGGACTTGAGTCTGGGTGAACTCCGGGAGTTGGTGATGGACAGGGAGGCCTGGCGTGCTGCAATTCATGGGGTCGCAGAGTCAGACATGACTGAGCAGCTGAACTGAACTGCACTGAACTGAGGCCAATTAAGAGTAAGAAAAATATTTTACTTTACCTTTATTTATTCTTTCCCCAATCCTCCTTTTTTCTTCATGTAGAAAAAATATTTTCATTTAAACATCTTACCTATATTATTTTTTCTCTATGTTGAAGGTGAAAGTTAAGGTCACTCAGTCATGTCCAACTCTTTGTGACCCCATGGACTGTAGTCCATGGAATTCACCAGGCCAGAATACTGGAGTGGGTAGCCTAGCCTTTCTCTGGCTGATCTCCCTGATTCAGGAATCAAATCAGGGTCTCCTGCATTGCAGGCAGATTCTTCACCAACTGAGCTATGAGGGAAGCCCCTTCTATGTTAAGAATTTCTGTTAACATTTCTTGTGGGCAGGTCTGATGGCAATGAATTCCCTTGGTTTTTATATGTCTGGTTATGTCTGAAAAAAGCCTTTTTCTTTCACTTTTGAAGGATACTAGATGTAGAATTCTAGGTTTGCAGTTTTTGCCAACACTTTCAGTATTTCACTCTACTTCTTCCCTGAATGATTCCTGAGAGGTATATTGCAATTGTTATTCCTGTTTCTCTATAGGAAAGAAGATTCTCTCCATGTTCCCTGCCCCTTCAGTGTCTGTAAAGTAAAAAAATAATAATAATAATAAATAAATTAAAAAAAATAAAAACTTTAAAAAAAAGATTTTCTCTTTGTCTTTGGTTTCCTACAATTTAAATATGATATTCTTAAGGGGTGGTGGTGATGGTGTGTGTGTTTGGTCTTTGGCATTTATCCTGCTTCTTGTTCTTTCAGATTCTGAGATCTGCCATTCTTTGTTCCATTGATTTGAGAAAGTTCTCAGCCATTATTACTTTAAATATTTTTTTTTCCTTTTGGTTCTCTTTTCCTGTATTCTAATTATAAATATGTTACATGTTCTGACATTATTTCACATTTCTTGGATGACCTGTTTTTTGGATTTTTTTTTTTTTTCATTTGTTTCCTCCTTGAATTTCAGTTTGAGAAGATTCTTTTGACATCTTCTAGTTCACTGCTTCTTTCCCTGGCTGTGGGCTATTGGTGAGTATACTGATGAACCCATCCTTGTCCTACTGGTTTTTTGATTGTTTGTTTACTTTTAAGACTATTTTTTAGAGTGGTTTCAGGTATAGGGCAAAACTGAGCAGAAGGTATAGAAGTTTTCCACCTATTCCTAGATATGCACAGTCTCTCTCATTGTCAACCAGAGTAATACGTACGTGACATGGTGAACTTAACTTGGAACATTATCACTCAAGCCCATAGTTTATATTGAAGTCCACTGTTGGTTGTGTACATTCTATGAGTTGGTGCAAATATATAATGATAAGTATCCACCATTATAGTACCATACAGAATACTCTCGTTTCTCTAAAAATCTTCTGTGCTTTGCCTCTTCTACCCTCCCTTCTCAAAAATCCTAGTCACCACTGATTCTCATCATATTTTCACAATTTTGCGTTTGCCAGAACATTATATAGTCGAAATCATACATTATGTCACCTATAGATTTGCTAATTTCACTCGGTATATACGTTTAAAATTCCTCCATGCCTTTCCGTATCTTGATAGCTCATTTCTCTTTAGCATTTAATAATATTCCATGCCTGAATATACCACTGTTTATCAACTCACCTACTGAAGGACATCTTGGTTGTTTTCAGTTTTTGACAATTATGAATAAGACTAACGTAAAACTGCATGGGCGGCTGTGACCGGCACACTTAAGCACGGCTGAGAGGAGCTACCCAATGTCTGAGATCAGGGGCAGAAGCCGGGAGGACCCCATGCCTGAAGGGTGGCAGCCAAGAGGAGTTACCCCACGTCCGAGGTCAGGGGCCGGGGCCAAGAGTGCCATGCTGCAATGGCTCAGGAACGTCCCAGAAGAGCTACCCAAGTCCAAAGTCAGAGGCGGCAGCCGAGAGAAGCTATCCCACACCCCCACGCCCGAGGCCAGGGGCGGCGGCTGGGAGGAGCAACCCCACGTCCAAGGAGCAGTGACTGCATGGACAGAGGAGGGCCTAGAGGAGCTATCCCATGTTGAAGGTCAGGAAGGGCAGCGGTGAGGAGATACCCCTCGTCCAAGGTAAGGAGCAGCGGCTGCACTTTGCTGGAGCAACCCTGAAGACATACCCCATGCCCAAGGTAAGAGAAACCCAAGTAAGATGGTAGGTGTTGCAAGAGGGCATCAGAGGGCAGACACACTGAAACCATACTCACAGGAAACTAGTCAATCTAATCACACTAGGACCACAGCCTTGTCTAACTCAGTGAAACTAAGCCATGCCCATGGGGCCACCCAAGACAGGCGGGTCATGGTGGAGAGATCTGACAGAATGTGGTCCACTGGAGAAGGGAATGGCAAACCACTTCAGTATTCTTGCCTTGAGAACCCCATGAACAGTAGGAAAAGGCAAAATGATAGGACACTGAAAGAGGAACTCCCCAGGTCAGTAGGTGCCCAAGATGCTACTGGATATCAGTGGAGAAATAACTCCAGAAAGAATGAAGGGATGGAGCCAAAGCAAAAAGAATACCCAGCTGTGGATGTAACTGGTGATAGAAGCAAGGTCCAATGTTGTAAAGAGCAATATTGCATAGGAACCTGGAATGTCAGGTCCATGAATCAAGGCAAAGTGGAAGTGGTCAAACAAGAGATGGCAAGAGTAAATGTCGACATTCTAGGAATCAGCGAACTCAAATGGACTGGAATGGGTGAATTTAACTTAGATGATCATTATATCTACTACTGCGGGCAGGAATCCCTCAGAAGAAATGGAGTAGCCATCATGGTCAACAAAAGAGTCCATAATGCAGTACTTGGATGCAATCTCAAAAATGATAGAATGATCTCTGTTCGTTTCCAAGGCAAACCATTCAATATCACAGTAATCCAAGCCTATGCCCCAACCAATAATGCTGAAGAAGCTGAAGTTGAACGTTTCTATGAAGACCTACAAGACCTTTTAGAACTAACATCCAAAAAAGATGTCCTTTTCATTATAGGGGACTAGAATGCAAAAGTAGGAAGTCAAGAAACACCTGGAGTAACAGGCAAATTTGGCCTTGGAATACGGAATGAAGCAGGGCAAAGACTAATAGAGTTTTGCCAAGAAAATGCACTGGTCATAGCAAACACCCTTTTCCAACAACACAAGAGAAGACTCTACACATGGATATCACCAGATGGTCAACACCAAAATCAGATTGATTATATTCTTTGTAGCCAAAGATGGAGAAGCTCTATACAGTCAACAAAAACAACACCAGGAGCTGACTGTGGCTCAGATATTGTACTCCTTATTACCAAATTCATACTTAAATTGAAGAAGGGAAAACCACTAGACCATTCAGACCACTAGACCACTATGACCTAAATCAAATCCCTTATGATTATACAGTGGAAGTGAGAAATAGATTTAAGGGCCTAGATCTGATAGATAGAGTGCCTGATGAACTACGGAATGAGGTTCGTGACATTGTACAGGAGACAGGGATCAAGACCATCCCCATGGAAAAGAAATGCAAAAAAGCAAAATGGCTGTCT
>NW_011494866.1:2209340-2235915 GCF_000754665.1 Bison bison bison
GGTGTGATTACTCACCTAGAGCCAGACATCCTGGACTGTGAAGTCAAGTGGGCCTTAGAAAGCATCACTATGAACAAAGCTAGTGGAAGTGATGGAATTCCAGTTGAGCTGTTTCAAATCCTGAAAGATGATGCTGTGAAAGTGCTGCACTCAATATGCCAGCAAATTTGGAAAACTCAGCAGTGGCCACAGGACTGGAAAAGGTCAGTTTTCATTCCAATCCCAAAGAAAGGCAATGCCAAAGAATGCTCAAACTATTGCACAATTGCACTCATCTCACATGCTAGTAAAGAAATGCTCAAAATTTTCCAAGCCAGGCTTCCGCAATATGTGAACCGTGAACTTCCAGATGTTCAAGCTGGTTTTAGAAAAGGCAGAGGAACCAGAGATCAAATTGCCAACATCTGCTGGATCATCGAAAAAGCAAGAGAGTTCCAGAAAAACATCTATTTCTGCTTTATTGACTATGCCAAAGCCTTTGACTGTGTGGAACAAAATAAACTGTGGAAAATTCTGAAAGAGATGGGAATACCAGACCACCTGATCTGCCTCTTGAGGAATCTGTATGCAGGTCAGGAAGCAACAGTTAGAACTGGACATGGAACAACAGACTGGTTCCAAAAAGGAAAAGGAGTACGTCAAGGCTGTATATTGTCACCCTGCTTATTTAACTCATATGCAGAGTACATCATGAGAAACGCTGGGCTGGAAGAAGCACAAGCTGGAATCAAGATTGCCAGGAGAAATATCAATAACCTCAGATATGCATATGACACCACCCTTATGGCAGAAAGTGAAGAGGAACTAAAAAGCCTCTTGATGAAAGTCAAAGTGGACAGTGAAAAAGTTGGCTTAAAGCTCAACATTCAGAAAACGAAGATCATGGCATCTGGTCCCATCGCTTCATGGGAAATAGATGGGGAAACAGTGGAAACAGTGTCAGACTTTATTTTTGGGGGCTCCACAATCACTGCAGATGGTGATTGCAGCCATGAAATTAAAAGTCGCCTACTCCTTGGAAGGAAAGTTATGACCAACCTAGATAGCATATTGAAAAGCAGAGACATTACTTTGCCAGCAAAGGTCCATCTAGTCAAGGCTATGGTTTTTCCTGTGGTCATGTATGGATGTGAGAGTTGGACTGTGAAGAAAACTGAGCGCCGAAGAATTGATGCTTTTGAACTGTGGTGTTGGAGAAGACTCCTGAGAGTCCCTTGGACTGCAAGGAGCTCCAACCAGTCCATTTTAAAGGAGATCAGTCCTGGGATTTTTTTGGAAGGACTGATGCTAAAGTTGAAACTCCAGTACTTTGACTCCCTCATGTAAAGAGTTGACTCATTGGAAAAGACTCTGATGCTGGGAGGGATTGGGGGCTGGAGGAGAAGGGGACGACAGAGGATGAGGTGGCTGGATAGCATCACTGACTTGATGGACGTGAGTCTGAGTGAACTCCGGGAGTCGGTGATGGACAGGGAGGCCTGGTGTGCTGCGATTCATGGGGTCGCAAAGAGTCGGACACGACTGAGCGACTGAACTGAACAAACTGAATGTAAAACTGTTATAAACATGCCTATGCAGATTTTTGTGTGCATATACATTTTCAACCATGTGGGAAAAATACAGATGAGCACAACTGCTGGATCATGTTTTAAGAGAATGTTTAGTTTTGTAAGAAACTGCCAAACTATCTTCCAGAGTGGTTGTGTCATTTTTGTATTTCCATCAGCAATGAAGGGAAGTTCATGCCGCCTCCTATTTTTGCCAGTGTTTGGTGTTGTGTTTTGCTTTTGAGCTATTCTGATAGATGTGCAGTGGTATCTCACTGTTTTAATTTTCAACTCCACAATAACATATGTTGACCATCTTCATATATGTCTAATTGCCATCCGTATGTCTTTCTTTGTGAGGTATCTGTTCAGGATTTTTACCTACTTTTTAATCAGGTTATTCACTTTAATACTGAGCTTTAAGAGTCACTGGTATATTTTAGATAACATTCCTTTATCAGACGTGTCTTCTGCAAATATTTTCTCCCAGTATGTGACATGTCTTCTCATCTTTTGGGGCATTGTCTTTCACAGAGTTGAAGTTTTAATTTTAATGAAGTCCAGCTTAGCAATTATTTAATGAATCATGCCTTTGGTCTTCTACATAATAATTCATTCCCATACCAAGGTCATGTAGATTTTCTCCTGTTGTTTTCTAGAGGTTTCCCAGTTTTAAGTTTTACATTTAGGTCTATGATGCATTTTGAGTTAATTTTTATAAAAGGTGTGGATGTTTGTTTATCTTAGCACCATTTGTTGAAAGATTATCTTTACTCCATTGCATTACCTTTGTGTGCATGCATGCTAAGTTGCTTCAATCATGTCCCACTCTTTGCAACCCTATGGACTGTAGCCCACCAGGCTCATGGACTGTAGCCCGCCAGTCCATGGGATTATAGAGAACACTTTATTTCACAATGGCTTCTCTTCCCTTTCCCTTCAATGGGGGCTTTTACTCAGATCCTCATAGTGAGGTTCCAGGTAGAAGCCCAGAAAAGAATGGGTTCAAGTAGAAGCCTAGGAAAGTATGGGTCTCTTCTAAGACTGCAGAACAGTCTGGTAAGCTAGTGGACACTGCCTCAACTAAAGTGATCACTTAATTAATTAAATGATCCCACCACTTTATGAAATTTCCTGCAGCTAAGCAGATCTCTACTATGTCTCTCTCTGACATGAACCTATGTCTTCAGGTTTTATGGTGGCTGCTTGTTCTGCAACCCCATTTTTCTAATGGGTACAATAAAATATTTTGATTTTTCAGTCCAGCTTTGTCTTGTAAGAGAAGTTACATCCTCTGAGCTCCCTGTGTATTGGAGGTAAATTAAACCAGTAGTCTCTCTAATTTTTAAAGATTTTGTAGAAGCAGATATCTTAACTTCCATTTAATTGTGTTCCAATAGACTAAAGATGGGTTTCCCTGGTGGCAGGAAGTAAAGAATCTACTTGCAGTGTGGGAGACCCAGGTTCGATCTCTGGGTCAGGAAGATCCCCTGGAGAAGAGAATGGCAACCCACTCCAGAATTCTTATCTGTGGAATCCCATGGCCAGAGGAACCTGGTGGGCTACAGTCCATGGACTCGCAAAGAGTCAGACATGACTGAGCAGCTAACACTTTGACTTTGAGACTAAAGATGGCTTTAAAAATTATGACAATATTACTTTCAGTTCCACAAATTCTGTAAGTCTATACAAATGTTAACTATGAAATTTATTGCTAACTAATTATGATTTCTTGCTTGAAATCAGTATAAAATTCATTGCAGGGGGCTACATTTCAAGAGCTATCGCATGATCTTTCTATTCAGGTGTTCTCAGTGGAATGTAAAAGCAAAAATTTGGCTTCTCTCCACTAATTCAATTAAGATCCCTTCTAGCTCATCAAGCTGAACAAAAAATTATGTTGAGGGCATGAGACAATGGAAAATAAGAGGACATGACATGAAAGAGTGGGTGTGGGAAATTTTATGTTAAAAAAGCAGAGTCATTACTTTGCCAACAAAGGTCCATGTAGTCAAGGCTATGGTTTTTCCAGTAGCCATGTACGGATGTGAGAGTTGGACCATAAAGAAAGCTAAGCATGGAAGAAATGATGCTTTTAAACTGTGGTGTTGGAGAAGACTCTTGAGAGTCCCTTGGACTGCAAGGAGATCCAACCAGTCCATCCTAAAGGGGATCAGTCCTGGGTGTTCATCGGAAAGACTGATGTTGAAGCTGAAACTCCAATACTTTGGCCACCTGATGTGAAGATCTGCCTCATTGGAAAAGACCCTGATGCTGGGAATGATTGAGGGCAAGAGGAGAAAGGGACGAGAGAGGATGAGATGGTTGGATTGCATCATCGACTCAATGGACATGGGTTTGGGTGGACTCTGGGAGTTGGTGATGGACAGGGAGGCCTGGTGTGCTGTGGTTCATGGGGTCACAAACAGTTGGACACGACTGAGAGACTGAACTGAACTGAACTGAGTGTGAGTTGAAATCTCAGTACATGAAATTTCTAAATAAGTAGGTCATTAATGCAAATATGAAAGGACTTTGTGATTTTTAAATTTTCCAACTTATTCTATTGCCCATTTTTTAGGATGTTTTTAGATAGATATTTTTTGAAAAAAAGCCATTGCAACATTGGCATATCTGAGAATTCTAGTCTCTTGGAAGGTAAGCATTGGTAATATATCTCTCCCACAAAGATTCAACTGAAAAATACTTCTTAAAATTACTTGTCAACTCAATGGAAATGAGTTTGAGCAATCTCTAGGAGATAGTGAAGGACAGAGAGTCCTGGAGTGCTCCAGTTTATGAGGTGACAAAGAGTTGGACATGACTTAGTGACTGAACAATAGCAAAATTATTTTATTCAAAAATAAAACACACACACACACACATATAAATATGCTGTGTATATATGTGCTCAGTTGCTTCAGTTGTGTCCAACTCTCTGCGACCCTATGGACTGTAGCATGCAGGCTCCTCTGTCCATGGGATTCTCTGGGCAAGAATACTGGAGTGGGTTGCCATGCCCTCTTTCAGGGGATCTTCCCAACCCAGGGATTGAACCCAGTCTCCTAAGTCTCCTGCATTGCTGGCAGATTCTCTACCTGCTGAGCCATCAGGAAGCTTAATAGCTTTTTACCCTTTAGTAAATATTCTAAATAGTAACCTCGGATACTTTCATGTTCTAATATCAAAGGCAGTAAACAAAATAATCATACTTTATTTCTAAAATAAGTAATTTTCCTGACCTATAGCATGTGAAAGAAAATATAACATCTTGTTTCATATACATTTTCATTTTAATAATCTATATTTTCACTTTGTCATGAATGAACTTTTGTCATTTGTTTCTTTGAAATGCTAATAAATTGAAAAATCAAAACCTTCACATTAACATTTTTTTACTTAAGTAAATATTTCTTATGTTCACTGGGATACTTCGACTGGTTTTGTACTTCAAGACACATTGCTGGCAAATGGAGCTCGTGCTTTCCCAGGTTTAGCTAATAAGCACAAAATTGTCTCAAGTAAATGGGAGATTATATATATACCATTTTCTACATATAACAAGTGGACTTCCCAGGTAGCACCATGATATAGAATCCACCGGCCAATTCAGGAGACTCAAGAGATGCAGTTTCAACCACTGGGTCAGGAAGATACCTTGGATTGGGAAGTGGCAACCCACTTCAGTACTCTTGCCTGGAAAATTCCATGGACAAAGAAGCCTGGGGGGTTACAGTCCACAGGGTAGCAAAGAGTCATACATGACTAAGCAGGCACACACACAACTGAACACAAACACACACTCACATTAATAAGAAACATGCATAAATAGAGGATCTAATCATCATTTGATTATTTAATCTCTTTAGCCCTAGGGGAAGGTGGGCTTAAATTCAACCATTTCTTCCCTAAGCACAAAGAACCACATGAAAGACTTGAGATGCTTCTCTCTAACATACTCTTTTGGAGTTAAAATAACAAAGACTCAGAATGTGTTTATATTTAATTCCTTAAAAATATAAGGAACTTATATTATAAAATATAATATATTATTTTGTCTATAGTTGTCTATAAAAATTATAGACAACTAGGCAAGCATCTTATAAATGAAACATTGTTTGGGGCAAAAGGTTTAAGAAAATTACAAGAATTTTTGCTTAATAATTACAGCTCATAAAAGCTATCATAGCATATATCCAAAAAGGTCTAGTGAAAGTAGATTCAACAGAGACTTTTGGAATTAGGCTATTAAAAATTTTTTTTAATATAAATTTATTTTATAACAGCCTTCCCAGGTGGCTCAGTGGTAAAGAATTCACCTGCCAATGCAGGAGATGTGGGTTTGATCCCTGGGTCAGAAAGATCCCCTGGAGAAGGAAATAGCAACCTACTCTAGCATTCTTGCCTGGGAAAATCCCAAGGACAGAGGAGCCTGGTGGGCTACAGTCTATGAGGTCTCAAAGAGTTGGACATGATTTAGCAACTGAGCAGGCATGCAATTAATAATAAGAATGCCCCCACTGCCACCACAACCAGCAGGTTCCATGATGTGAAAAGAAATCTATGCTTGTTATGATTCAATTGGCCTACATTTAGCAGATAATTATTGAAAAGAATTTTAGGAGAATTCTATAAGGTAGTTATAATAGTGACATATAATAGGACAACTCAGAAACTGAGAAATAACATGAAATGCCTTTTGTGAGTAAAGCAAAAATAAACTTGATCTCATTGGCAAAGTCACAAAAAAGACAGAAATGATCTCAGGACAAAAACAGAGTGAAATCTAATCATTTATAGTAACATATCTCAAGGAAAACTGTGTAACCAAGGTAGGGTAGAGTTTGTTGCTCATTGTCAGGGCTGAGGAGCAAGAAGAGAGGGTATGTTCTACTGGATCTTCAGCTCCATCCTGGCACGTGTATATTCTGGCCCAAGAACACAAGTATCTATATGGTTCTTTCAGTGTGTTTATCTTTATGGAGTTAACTGTATGGAGATGGATATATCAAGCTATCAAATTATTCACTGACCTCCATTTTTCTGCTATGGCATATTCATCGAGCAACATCCTGAATCTATTTGCTATTCTTTACAATATGTCTACAAGAGAAAAATATGCTCATCAGCCAACGGTATTCAAGATGGCCATATTTCCCACTGTAAGAGATGATACCTTGGCTTTCTCATTTTCATCATCAATCCTAGTGTTAACCAAGAAATGATCTTGTGCTAAAACATCAGCTCTCTAAGCTTTCAAGTTTGAGAGCTAGCTTTGAGTTGACATATATTCACTTAGGTAATGCCCTACTGTGGAAACCAGATGCCCTTCTATGGATGACAGCCAGGTCCCAAATAAGGTCCTTTTCAGTAAACTTCAACACTTCCATTAGTCATCTTTGGATCATTGATCTAAAATAGTAGTATCATTGATACTACCACTTTTTATCACCTTAGTATAAAGCATCATCAATTCTTATTCAGAACAACAGCCACAGACCTGGTCTCTACAATCTGTTTCCCACATAGCACACAGCCAAAGTAATCCTTTAAAATATAAGACAATAACATTCTTATGAGAGAAAGTCAACCCTTGTACACTCTGCAGCCCTGCTCCCTAACAATTGATCTCATCTCTTATCTCCCCATTTTGCCCACTCTGTTCCAGCCACTCCAGTATCCTTGGAAATCTGGGGGAATTCTCTCTCCCTCAGATTTCTTCCTTATTTTCTTCAGATCTCTCTACTCAAAGGTAACTTTGTCTGAGAGGATTTATTATATGGCATCCTATTTAATGTAACACTCCCTCCAACCTGTCATTATCACTACATACCCCTTATCCTGCCTCAGTTTTATGCAGAGACTCAGCACTACCCAACATACCATGTGCTTATTTGTGAACTAAAGATATCAGTTCCATGACAGTAAGGATGAGTTTTTGTTCATTAGTGCCTGGAATAGGACTTGATGCATAGATGGTACCCAGTACATTTTTAAAATCAAAAGTTGCAAGAGAAATGTGTAATAATAAAGGCTACTTGTTTAGCTTCTAGGAATCTGATCTTGTCTTTGCCCTCAGATTGTTTATCTATAAAATGCAACTAATAATAGCTTTGTGGTTCAAATACTACATTTGAAAGGGTTTTGCATAATTAAACCCCAAATAATTAGAAGAGATTTGGATAAACAAGGTATCCAGGCTTATCACACTGACCAGCTCTGTAACTTTGAGTCAGAATCTTTTTAAGTCTCATAGTCCTGATGAAAGAAAAAGAAACTTCTTTTTTCCATCAGATTTTTTCACTCATTTTAAAGAAACTGTATCTTAGTATCAGGAAAAGCATCCCTGAGTAAGGATTATTAACTGCTTCTCCATAATTCATTCAATCAACAAGTTATTCACTAAGCATCTACATGTGCCAGACTCTTTTCTAGGTTTTTGGGGTAAATCAGGCGACAAAGTCATCAACTATCCTGCCCTCATAAATATCCTTACCTTTCATTATGGAGAGACAGGTATGAAACAACAAACATAAGTAAATGAAGTAGCATTTTGGAAGGTGATGTGTTTTATAAGAACAAAATAGTACAGTGAGGAACTGGGGCTTAGAAATGTGGAAGCGAAGAGGTTGAGGTTGCAATTAATTAAGAGACCATGACATGTGAGCATACATTATCACTGAAAGAATTCTCTTCCTCCTTGGCCTTTATCTTTTTTTTGATCAAAAACTTGATATTATAAATATATTTTGCTTAAAATTATAGAAACTATGTAGTTCCACTGGATTAGTTATTATAATAATAAATATTTGAAGAAATATTATTGTAAAAACCTTTGAAATTGGTTATTTAATTATTTCATGCAGAAATCTGTAAGCTTCTTATGAAATGGAGTTAATCTCATAGGGTTTCTTAGTACTGCTTTCTTTAAACGAAACACTATTTCCATTGCAAATGAAATAAATAGTAATATCTTTAAAACCCATACCTATTCTTTAGTTCAGTTGTTCTGAAACTTGTGGTTTTTAGTGCAAACTTTTCTATTCTTAAAAACTACTAAAGCAAGGGGTGGAGAAAAGACAAAAAGACAGAGGTGTTTTTTAATATAAGAAAAAGTCCCATTATCTGGTTTTTGCCTTGCTATGGTGGGGCTGCATGCACAATGACCAGGATCAGGAAAATGGCAAAAGGGATGTTAGGTTTCCTAAGAACAACCACATAGAGACTAAAATGACTGTCTAGGCAAACACAATCAATTGATCCTCTCTGTCTGCTTTCTGGATTGTAGTATGTGACTAGAAGAACCACCAAGGAAGACCTGTTGAGCTGGGCCCTCTAAGAGGGAGGTCATTGAAATTAGCTTGTGGGTCCTATTTAATGACTTTGGCCAACCATTTCTCACAGAGCTGAGGCATACAAAGAAGTAAGTAATTTTTTCAACAGTTACTCACAGTGTCACCAGAGGTTTCCCTGGTGGCTCAGATGGTAAAGAATCTGCCTTGAATACAGGAGACCTGGGTTCGATTCCTAGGTCAGGAAGATTTCCTGGAGAATGGAATGGCTACCCACTCCAGTATTATTCTTACCTAGAGTATTCCATGGACAGAGGAACCTGGAGGGCTACAGTCCATGGATTCGCAAAGTCAGACACAACTGAGAGACTAACACTTTCACATTTACAATGTTAGAAAATTTTAATGCTCCAGTAAAGACTTGATTTGGGGGATGTCCCTAACTGAGAAAAATTCCAGAATGACAGTGCACTCATTTTTAGCCAGAAGTCTTGAACTGAAGAACCATATCATCTTGGTTGCTATCTGGTTACAGTGACCCTCCTCCTTGAGTACTAAAAACTATCCACCTGCAAGCTGGCATAGAACACACTGGCATCTATTTGTCAAGACTTCTGGAGTTCTTGGAAGTGACAAAATGTGACACAAACACTATTATTTATAGTCTGTCCCTGTTCAATGAAAAGGATCCTTGGGCTGAAGCTGCCAAGAGTAGTATTAGTTACCCAACCTGACAATTTCATTTTAGGGTTCTTGTTGGTTGAGACCGAACAGAGTTCTTTAGGTAGTAAAAATCATGACGCTCCCTTAGGACTGGGTCTTTTAGATCCCAACTGCCTCTGGTTTCCAGTAGTGTTTGCACTACACATGTTCTCAGATGGTTTAGCATGACGAACAAATACATTTTATCCACGAGGGTTGGATAGACTATGGATGTGGCCAGCTAGCACCTCCAGTCTCAAACCCAATTCATTTGCCTTTCTCACTTTCTTCAGCTTTTCCCCCTAAGATTTATTTCTGTTGCTATCTGGATATGAATTCCAATATGTCAGGTTCCTGCCTGCTTTCTGTCTCCTATTTGGTCCTTTATTTGATCTGAAACAATGTATCAAGTGATGGAAAGATGGATAAGGAGAGAGGGGGAGAGAACACAAACATGAAAGTGTAGAACAAAAACATTCCAACTGAAATAAACAATTGTCAAATACCTATTAAGTCCACTACTCAGTATTAGACATGGTATTGACTATCTATTCAGAAATAAGTAAGAACTTAGCTATTTAAGAAAGTAAATATAAATACCTTTAGAGAAGCATACAGTTCTATGGCATATCAGAAAAGAAAAATAAAACATTATTTGTGATGATAAAAAAAGCTTTATTCACTCATTCATTTATTATGCACTTGTAAAGTACCTACCATATACACTAAATGAATAACAAAGTAAACAAGACTATCTCTCCCCTTGAAAGTTTAATAAGTTGGTTCTCAAAGTTCAGTGTGCATCAGAATCTCCTGAAAAATATGTTAAAATACAGGTTGCTGGGCCACAATTCCAGGTTTTTTGGATTTGGTAGGGCTCACACATGGAGAAGGCAATGGCAACCCACTCCAGTACTCTTGCCTGGAAAATCCCATGGACAGAGGAGCCTGGTAGGGTGCAGTCCATGGGGTCGCTAAGAGTTGGACACGACTGAGCGACTTCACTTTCACTTTTCACTTTCAGGCATAGGAGAAGGAAATGGCAGCCCACCCCAGTGTTCTTGCCTGGAGAATCCCAGGGACAGGGGAGCCTGGTGGGCTGCCATCTATGGGGTTGCACAGAGTCAGACACAACTGAAGTGACTTAGCAGCAGCAGCAGCAGGGCTCACACAAGGCCTGAGAATCAGCATTTATATCACATCCTCAGGTGCTACCATTGCTCTGTTTTCAGGATTATGGATGGAGAACTACTTGGCTAGACCAATGCTTGTCAAATTTAGTGTTCATGACTTTATCCCACTTGAGTTCTCATTAAGATGCAAATTTTCATTTAATAGGACTGATGTAGGAGCCCAAATTCTGTAATGTTCCAGGTACCTCACTTTGAGTAGTGAGGGTCTAATAAGTGAACAGACACTTGTAAGGAAATATGTACAAAAGACACTATGAACTGAACAGTAATTGAGACAAACTTTGAAGAAGAGAGAGGTTTTTTGCAGGGGAACCTGTAAGAGTGAACATACAGTACAGGTTCAGTGAAGGCTGGGAGTGTGAGAACGGTGAAGAGACAATAGATTTTGAGCAGAAATAGAAGTGTGAGGTGCTATGATTTGGGACTGTAATAACTTCAGGTAACAAGGAAGTCCAAGACCCGGTTATGTGGGTCAGTAACTAGAGCGGAACAGAAATGAGAGCTCCTCAAGTTGAGGAAGCCAAGGAAATGTGAGCCTATGTTATAGGAAAGACATCAAAAGGATATTGAAGTTTCCAGAGTTGGCATAAGTAAAGAAGAAAATGGAGCCAAGCTACAGAGGAGACGCTCCTAAAGTCAGTGTATTGTCATGGGGTTCAGTAAATCACATTGATGAAGAGGTTTCTAAACACATGAAATTGCTGAGTGATAGTGGGTAAACACTGATCTGAAAACAGTGGTGCTGAATATGAAATATATTAGGTCCATCTCTTGACCTTCTCAATAAAAAGGCTTTGCTTCTACTGAAGAACAACGGGCAATGTGGGTATTTTCAGGGAAAGAATGGCTTTCAGTTAAGACAAGCTACCTGGGGGAGTAAAAGGAAAGAAATGTCAAGGTCAAAATATCACACTGGCAAAAGATATCACATTAGTAGAGTGGAAACAGGAAAATAGCAGAATTAATTTTGGGTAGAGTTGAGAGTACGTGGAAGAGGATTACGTTTAAATCAGTAAATTTCAAAACAGGAATTAGGGAATGAGGGGTTTGTGAGTTATTAACAGCAATGGGGGAGCAAAAGTGGAGATTCAAAATAAACAACAAAAGGAATTAAAAGAGAGTTTTTGAGGTTAAGCCATCTTGAGTTTCCAAACTGCGCAATTCCAGGCTTTCAAAGTTGAATCCCTGTTTGTGAGGTCCTAGTTAGGATGGTTGAAACTCATTTATATCCAGAGGCAGAATAGATTGTTTCCAACATTTTTCCAGGGTTATTTTAATGGTAAAAATAATCTTTGGAACACTTCCTCCATTTATGTATTTATTGGTTGTGCTAGGAGGCTTGTGGGATCTTAGTTCACCCACCAGGGATTAAACCCTGAGCCCACAGCAGTCAAAATGCAGAGTCCTAACCACTGGACTACCTGGGAATTCCCATACTTTCTGTCTTTAGATTCAAACCATTTTTCTAGAATTTAAATAGTTTTTAGTGTTTCTAAACATTAAAAAAAAATTAGGACAAAAATCATCCCTACACAGATGCCATGCTCAGTCACTTCAGTCGTGTCTGATTCTTTGAGACCCCATGAACTGTAGCCTGCCAGGCTCCCCTGTCCACGGAATTTTCCAGGCAAGAATACTAAAGAGGGTTGTCATTGCCTTCTCCAGGGGTCTTCCCAATCCAGGGATCAAAGCCGGGTCTCCTGCATTGCAGGCAGATTCTTTACCATCTGAGCCAGTAAGAGTCTACTGAGAATTAAGGTATGACTATAGAAAAATAATGCTGTGGTAATCAGGAGCCTACCTATCTCCACCAGTGTCTAGCCATTGTAACCTGGGCAGATTACAGAGCCTCTCTGTGCCTCAATGTCTTCATCTGTAAAGATAGAAGCTATCACCTATACTTACTATGTGCCAGTTGTTGTCTTTAAGTCCTTTGTGAAATTCACTCATTTAATTCTCAAAGCCACTCAGTCAGATAGGTAGACTATCATCATGCATGAGAGAACAAACACAGAGATTGCTAGGAGATCTAACTATTGGCAGAGAATTTGATTGGCAGGATTGGCATCCTGGTCACTAAATCCAGCCTCTTAAACATTATGCTGCTGTCTCTTGGGTAGCAATAGATAATACTAGTAAGTACCTCTTAAGGTAATTTGAGAATTAAATGAGTAAAATTAAATATGTAAAGTGAATAGAACAGTTTCTGCTACATAATAAGAATTCCATAAATACTCGGTATTTAGTGGTTTCTGTCATCCTCATTTTCTAAAAATACAGGATTAAAAGTTGAAATCTTAGAAAATTTGTAATTTTTATAATTATCCTAGTTAATGAAAAAGTGTTAATTAAAGTACATGTCATCTATTAAATTAGCAAATTTTTAAAATAATATCTAAACAGGAACTCCAGAAAAATGTATAGACATACCCTTGTAAAGAGCAATATTTTCCAAAAACTTGAAAAAGTATATACACTTTTATATGCCCATCCTCTTACTTCTTAGGTGGCAGCATATTCTGGGTGAAACAGCAAAGTGTTTAGATTAGATAGTCCTGGTTTAAATTCTGACTCAGATAAAAATGAAAATACAAAGACTTCCTTCCACATACTAGTTAAGTCATCTTGGTTAAGTTAATTATGTTTTTGAGCATCAGTCTCTCGTCTACAAACTGGGTCTCTTGCATTGCAGGCAGATTCTTTACCATCTGAGCCACCAGGGAAGCCAGTTGGATTTTAATTCCACTCCTACTTTCTAGCTCTGAGGCCTTGGCAAACTTAATTTCTCAGTACTTAGTTCTTCATTTGTAATACTGTCTAAGTCATCAGGGAAGCCCAACATTGGTAGATTATACAGTAATTTGTATAGATTGAGCATGTGTTAGTTTGCTTTCTTTAAATATTTGTTTCATTAAATGATCCCAAGAAAATAAGTTTAAAAGGTGGCTATATACTATTTTTAATTTATAATAGCCAACCTAAATGTCCAATAAAGGAAATAAATGTACTATAATAATTTGCCTTAATATGATATAATTCTTATGCATTACTTATATATTTGATAAATACAAAATGTATGGAATGTTCAGTTCAGTTCAGTTCAGTCACTCAGTCATGTATGATTCTTTGTGACCCCATGGACTGCAGCATGCCAGGCTTCCCTGTCCATCACCAGCTCCCAGAGTTGCTCAAACTCATGTCCATCGAGTCGGTGATGCCATCCAACCATCTCATCCTCTGTCATCCACTTCTCCTCCTGCCTTCAGTCTTTCCCAGCATCAGGGTCTTTTACAGTGAGTCAGTTCTTCATATCAGGTGGCCAAAGTTTTGTAGTTTCAGCTTCAATATCAGTTCTTCCAATGAATATTTGGGACTGATTTCCTTTAGGATGGACTGGTTTGATCTCCTTGCAGTCCAAGGGACACTCAAGAGTCTTTTCCAACACCATGGTTCAAAAGCATCAGTTTTTTAGCACTCAACTTTCTTTATGGTCCAACTCTCACATCCATACATGACGACTGGAAAAACCATAATTTTGACTAGACGGACCTTTGTCAGCAAAGTAATGTCTCTGCTTTTTAATATGCTGTCTAGGTTGGTCATAAGTTTTCTTCCAAGGAGCAAGCGTCTTTTAATTTCATGGCAGCAGTCACCATCTGCGGTGATTCTGGAGGCCAAGAAAATAAAATCTCTCACTGTTTTGTTTGTTTCCCCATCTATTTGCTATGAAGTGATGGGACCAGATGCCATGATCTTTGTTTTTTGAATGTTGAGTTTTAAGCCCACTTAAAACTTTTTCACTCTCCTCTTTCACTTCCACCAGGAGGCTCTTTTGTTCTTCTTTGCTTTTTTCCATAAAGGTGGTGTCATCTATATATCTGAGGTTATTGATATTTCTCCCTGCAATCTTGATTCCAGCTTGGCCTTCATCCAGCCTGACATTTCACTTGATGTACTCTGCATATAAGTTAACTAAGCAGGGTGACAATATACAGCCTTGAAGTATTTCTTTCCCAATTTTGAACTAGTCCGTTGTTCCATGTCCAGTTCTAACTGTTGCTTCTTGACAGGCATACAGATTTCTCAGGAGGCAGGTAAGGTGGTCTGATATTCCCATCTCTTGAAGAATTTTCCATAGTTTGTTGTGATCTACACAGTCAAAGGCTGTAGCATATTCAATAAAACAGAATTAGATGGTTTTCTGGAATTCTCTTGCTTTTTCTAAAATCCAACAGATGTTGGCAATTTGATCTCTGGTTCCTCTGCCTTTTCTTTTTTTTTTTTTTTTTTGAAACTAAATAGACATTTCTCCAAAGAAGACATACCGATGGCTAACAAACACATGAAAAGATGCTCAACATCACTCATTATTAGAGAAATGCAAATCAAAACCACAATGAGGTACCGTTTCACGCCAGTCAGAATGGCTGCGATCCAAAAGTCTACAAGCAATAAATGCTGGAGAGGATGTGGAGAAAAGGGAATCCTCTTACACTGTTGGTGGGAATGCAAACTAGTACAGCCACTATGGAGACAGTGTGGAGATTCCTTAAAAAACTGGAAATAGAACTGCCATATGACCCAGCAATCCCACTGCTGGGCATACACACCAAGGAAACCAGAATTGAAAGAGACATGTGTACTCCTCTGCCTTTTCTAAATCCAGCTTGAACATCTGAAAGTTTTCAGTTCATGTGCTATTGAAGCTAAGCTTGGAGAATTTTGAGCATTACTTTGCTAATGTGTGAGATGAGTACAATTGTGTGATAGTTTGAACATTCTTTGCCATTGGAATGAAAACTGACATTTTCCAGTCCTGTGGTCACTGTTGAGTTTTCCCAAATTTGTTGGCATATTGAGTGCAGCACTTTCACACCATCATCTTTTAGGATCTGAAATAACTCAGCTGGAATTTCATCATCTCCACTAGCTTTGTTCATAGTGATGCTTCCTAAGGCCCACTTGGCTTCGCATTCCAGGGTGTTTGGCTCTACATGAGTGATCACATGATCATGGTTATCTGGGTCATGAAGATCTTTTTTGTATAGTCTTCTTGTATTCTTGCCACCTCTTCTTAATATCTTTCAGTCCATACTGTTCCTGTCCTTTATCGAGCCCATCTTTGCATAAAAGTTTCCCTTGGTATCTCTAATTTTCTTGAAGAGATCTCTAGCCTTTCCCATTCTTTATTTTCCTCTGTTTTTTCCATCTATCACTTATGAAGCCTTTCTTATCTCTCCTTGCTATTCTTTGGAGCTCTGCATTCAGATGGATATATCTTTCATCTTTTGCCTTTCACTTCTCTTCTATTCTTGGCTATTTGTAAATGTCCATATTTGTATATGGAAAGTTCTTATGTAATTTATATAATAAAATATTGAAATTATTTTATGATAATATGTTAAGTATAAAAATTATGGAGCTAGAAGGTGATATGGAAAACAACTGTTTTATTAGATTTGTTTTGCTGGCTTCTAATATTGTTGAGAACATGGCATTTGTCTGATAATTTTTGGTATCATTAATATCAAATCACAAGTACTTTTATCTGAGTGTTTCATTTGAGAATACCTAAGGTGCTCTGACATTTATCTTCAAAGATCTTCCTTTATCCTGGTCTTAATTCAGATAAAGCTAAAAGATCTATAGTAAAAACTGATACTTAAAAACTTTGAATTTTTAAATTTCTTATTATGTATTAATTTAGTAAATATTTACTGAACATTAATGAATATTTTTTTTCATTTCAAATAAGCTTAGACATTTTAAGACTTTATAATTTCCCTTTTTCTATTCCTCCTTGTCACGCCAACCAACAGTATTTATCAATTTATTTAAATATTTGCTAATTTATAAAACTCCTTCAAAATTTGCTTGGCAAACCAGATAAAAAAACACTTTTCATAAAATCCATATGTTACATATTTTGTCAGTTTTATTGGGTGTTTTTCTTTTTGATAGTGGCTATCATAATTTCTCTCACAAACTGCCCTAAATTTACTTTTGCAGAGCAAAGTTTAACTATTTTTTTAAAGTGTTTTGTGGTATTTAAGCTTTCTCAGGTATGTTCTGTCTTCTCAAGAAGTGAAGGTATATAGAACATCTATTAAAAAAGGAAAAGTAGGGAGGGGAAATGATTCAAGATTTTGATGTAAAAATTATATATACATTTTATGTGGAAAGATAAGGTGGGTCCTCAAATGACAGAAGAGCAAGCAGTGCTTTCAGAGACAAGACTTTCACTCCGTGAAGACATGATTTAACCTAAGGGTCTATCAAATGTGTTAGTGCAAATGTAGCACCTAGGATGGCCTACCTTCACACCAGTGCTAACATGAAGCGAAGTCATCCACCGAGAGCTCTTCACTAAGCTGAAAATATTCATTCAAGCCATATCAACCTCTACAGTATACTACAAAATAGATTATGCAGGTGCAAAGACTTATCATTTTAGATAGTATCAACTGGGATCCTTAAAAAATTCATTAGTTTGAAAATCCTATAAGAAAATTTTTCACTCATTGCCTGAGATAAGAGGGTTTAAAAGAAAAATAAAATGGAAACATACATCTTATTAGCACTTTTTATTTAGGGGAGGTTGTGATGAAAAATTTGGAAGAAAGTGAGCTTTCTCATGGAAAGTTTCAATGAATAAAATTACATAGTTAAGAAGTGACACTACTAAGTTCAATCATAAAAATGGAAGTTCCCTGAGTCAGAAAGGAAAAAGAAAAGCTAATGCTGAATTTCAAATAAAAATAATTAAGACTTGATTTTTTTAAGGAAGCTCTAAAAATTGACCACCTTGATGAAACGTCAAATGTATTTGGAGGATAAATTAAATTCAATCAATAATCTTAAGACATAACATACTTAACTTAAGAAACAAAAGTGTTGATCGCAGCATTATCCCCACCATGAATTTGTATGTATTCTATCCAAATCTATACTGCCTCAATCTATACCATTATACTTAAAACAAAAGAAAACAAACAGCCAAACAATCCAACAAAAACAACAACAAAACCCTTACACTGAAAATCTACTCTAGGTAACCATGCAGCTGATTAAATTGTCACAACAATTTTCAGTTTTGTACTTCTCAACTAAAAATGCTTTATCAGTCTTATTATTATGATGCTGGCATTGCCCTCAATTATAAAAGAACTGCTTGAGTTAATGGAAAGTGAGAATGGGTGTTTGCTATTCAACTTGATATATTAAGTTTGCTCATTTGAAACAACAGAAAAAGGTATAAGAGATTAGAAAGTGGCAAGGAGATTTTTGAGTCCTTATAATTTGACTTCTAAGCTTAATGATTTCATTCTGAACTTCAAAGAGGCTAATTTATAATAAAAAGAGAGACAGATATAAGTGGAGAATGGAAGGCAAACAATAAGAATTGAGTGACAATCCTCTCCCTCTAAATTATTCCCCAAATATTATGGCTTAAGGTAAAACAGAAATGTTAATAACTGTCATTTCCCAAACCGTGAAAACCAAAAAGTACACATCACCCCATGTCCATGTCTCATCCTATTTTAAATGGAACAAAGTGACTTTCAGAGGTTGGGAAGTGCATAATTACATAGACTGGAGTCTTTGGACTTTGATCATAATTATAGTGCTTTATCCATCCATCACTTGTTGCTTGAGGACTATTTCTTGGTGAATTCTTTAAAGGAGATAGAAACCCTGTCAGGACAAATTTGAGCTGCAAACAGCTAATCAAAAACTTGGCTCTCTTGACTTGAAACAGATTGAAAATTGCCACTTTAATCTCACAATCCATTTGGCTTTTAAGTAGAGTGAGAACATGAAGTCTCTTTTTGGAAAGGCATGCATCTCCCATTGTTCATATCACTGGGTACCTTTTTATGAGCTTCAACTGGGATATTCAGTCCAAGTTCTCCTCCCTGCATAGAGTGGTTCTCAAAACTGGGTGTGTATACAAGCAAATCTTCTGGGGTGCTCGATAAAAATGCTGCATTTTGCATGCCTTCCCCTCATGCTCAGTTTCTCAGAGGGTGCCATCAGTGTAACTGGAAACCTAAAATTAACTGGGAACCTTATAGCACAGAAGGCCTACAACTATTTCCCCCCGAGTGGTCTGAGAAGTACATGAATCAAAATTATTTTTGTTTACAGTGAAATTCCAAGGCTCCAGATAGACTTACCAAGTTATAGTTTCAGGTTTTTGAGTCTCGGCTCTCTGAATTCCTAACAGCATCAGAAGTGAATGTACATATTACTGAGTTTTCCTGAGTGTGAATTTGGGTGTCAGTTTCAGTTACTTCCTGAAAGTCAAATGTATTTCCCTAAAAACCTTTTTGAGGAACCTTAACAGAGGCCTCCCTAGTAGCTCAGTTGGTAAAAGAATCTGCCTGCAATGCAGGAGACCCAGGTTTGATCCTTGAGTAAGGAAGATCCCCTGGAGAAGGAAATGGCAACCCACTCCAGTACTCTTGCCTGGAGAATTCCATGGACTGAGGAGCCTGGCAGGCTACAGTCCATGGGACAGCAAAGAGTCAGACAGGACTGTGTGACTAACTTTCACTTTTCACTTTTTTTCAACAGATGCTACTAACCAAAGTCACTTTTCCAACTTGCAGCCTTCATGGTGGGTGCTTTGTATTTGCAATTCTCAGGCTGCACATCCAGGGCCTTCTACCCTCTCTTGTACCTCACTGTAGTATTTCGATGCATGAAGTTCTTCCTTAAAGCCCTGAGGTCTAGGACTGTATCCTACTCATACCGTTTATCTTTCCCACTCAGCACCAAGAAAAATAGATAAGCTCATGAAATATTTTAGTTAAACAAACAAATCAAAACAAAACAAAAAAAGGTTTAGGTTCCATATCTACAATTTGATGATAAAAATTCATTACCTAGTGAATTAGTTTCCTATTGCAGCTGTAACAAAGTGTCACAAACTTGTGGCTTAAACCAACCCAGATGTATTATCTCACAGTTCTGCAGGTTGGAAGCCTGAGACAGATTTCACTGGGTTGAAATCAAGATGTTGGCAGGCCTGTGTTCCTCCTGGTGGCTGTTAAAGAAAATCTGTTTCCTTGCTTCTTCCAATTTCTAGAGACAGCCACCATTCCTTGGCTCCTGATCCCCTTCCATCTACAAAATCCATTGAATCTTCGCTCACCTCATATCACTTTGACTTTCGACCTCCCACTTTCACTTTTAAGGAGTCTTGTGATTATATACCACTTGGATAGTCCAAGATAATCTACCTATTATAAGATCAGCCGATTAGCAGCCTTAATTCCATATGCAACCTAATATCTCTTTGCTGTGTAATATAACATATAATCATGTGTAATATAACATAGTTCCATAAAAAACTAAAAATAGAGCTACCATATGACCTGCAGTCCACTCCTAGGCATATATCTGGAGAAAAACATGATCTGAAAAGATACTTGCATTCCAATGTTCACTGCAGCACTGTTTAAAATAGCCAAGACATGGAATCAACCTAAATGTCCATCAACAGAGGAGTGAATAAAGAAGAATCTAAATCTTCTAAAAAGAAATAATCCAGATAAACTTATAAAACAGAAATAGACACAAAGAATTCAAGAACAAGCTTATCCTTCCAGGGGGAAGGATGGGGGGAAAGGATAGACAGGGAGTTTGGGATGGACATGTATGCACTGCTATATTTAAAATGGGAGGCCAACAAGGACCTACTGTATAGCACATGGAACTCTGCTCAACATTACATGGCAGTCTGGATGACAGGGGAGTTTGGGGGAGAATGGATACATACATATGTACTGCTGAGTCCCTTTGCTATTCACCTGGAAGTATCACAACATTGTTAATCAGCTGTACCTCAATACAAAATAAAAAAAGAAGACACGACTGTTGCTAGAGACCATTATTTTGCTTGCCTCATCCGTCCTGCTGAATCAGCTACATAACGTGTTGAATAACACTTTGTTACTCATAAAGTTCTATATGGATCTAATAAAATAGTATGTTCTGTGGTAGAAAGCATTGAATGGGGGAGAGACTTGGATTCTAGGCTTGGTTCTGCTACTGTTTTTGTATGTGATTTTAGGCAAGTCCCTTAACCTCTCTAGGTTTTAAATTTCTCAATTCTAAAGCAGAAGAATGGAGATAAATCAACATCATGGGGCAGGACTCATAATCATCTTTGTGCTTAAAGATCATACAGAGTGAAATAAAAGCTAGGTATGCCTGCATGAGGACACAGTTGTTGCTGGGAAGGAAATTCTAGTTCACCAGTGTGCTGTACACACACTAGTTGTTGTTTAGTCACTAAATCATGTCCAAATCTTTTGTGACACCATGGACTGTAACCTGCAAGTCTCCTCCATCCATGGGATTCTTGGGGCAAGAGTACTGGAATGAGTTGCCATTTCCTTCTCCATGGGATCTTCCTGACCCAGAAATCGAACCTGCATCTCCTGCACAGCAAGTGGATTTTTTTTTTTTTTTTTTTTTTTACCGTTGAGCCACCAGGGAAGCCCCTATATACACAACAGTAGAACCTAGAAGTACACTAAGTGGATGCATTTAAGAGTTTAGTGGGTTATTATTTAATTCTCAGCATTTTAGCTATGAACAGTAGACTAGAAGTTGTTATCCCTAGGTAACTTACCAGGAAACTTTGATTTGGATGGCTAAAGTGGGTTCCATGAAAGTCACATGATCAGTTAGTGGTGGCGTTAAGACTATTACCCAGATCTTTTGGTAAGTCCTATGTGCCCTCAGCTGACACACTTCCCTGCCTCTCTGCCATTTAAATGCACTCACAGTTCAGGAGCTGTGTACAGAATTATACAACATTTTACTCTTGGCTAACAACCATTTGACATTTATTCTAGTGAAAATTGTAAGGGTTGGAGGCAGATTTTTCTTGACTACAATTGGGGACTACATTAGTCCCTGTTGATAAACTGCATCTTTATTGTACTTCATGAATCAATTCTCCCTGCCCTCTGCCTTTCTTCATTTCAAGTACTGATGTAAAAGCTATACAGATTGCAGCATGTTGGCTCATTCCTTTCAGTCAGACACAGAAACTGAGTGATTATGGAACCGGCTAAAATTAATGGATTAGCTGTATTAAAAATGGTTTGCTCATTGAAATGGATGGATACATCCTAAAATGGCATCAAAATTATATTATTAAATGATTTATTAATTTTCAAAGTCTCCATGTGTACATAAAGAACACTATGGGCACATTTTTCATTTTTCTACTGGATGTGATCCTGAAAGGAAAAAGCATTTGAAAAAAGTAAATTAAGAGAGTTTAATAAAGGGACTATTGATGAAGGGAGAAGAGATATGGTATGACTTTTTGGAGTTAGCAGTGACTAAAAATTGTTACACCCCTAAGTTTGAAGGAAAAGGAGAGTAGAGAGAAGTTACTCAAACTCAAGATACCCAGACCTGTGGTAAGAGCCCCTGTAGACCTACAACCTTTAGTGGAAAACCCCACGGAGAAACAGGGAAGCATAAACCCCCAATTCATCCTCTTCCTGTCCTTTGATCTCCTGCTAGAGGTACCCACTGATAGAACCCAAGAGAAAACAGAAGAGAAAGGAACTGCTTCATAAGGAAGTCTTCATAAGTCAGCTTCCTGGGATTCAGAACAAAAGGATGTAGGACGGATGTGGAGAAGCAAATTGAAGACACTCTACACAAACACTGCATCTTTATGAGATTGTATTTGACAAATAAAATGATCCTCCACTGTAAATTCATTATCATCCACAGCCCTCCTTGTCCTTTGGGATATATTTAAAAAACACAGTTTAAAAAATTGACCTTTAAGCCAGTAAAGCATAAAATTCACAATCAATATGTAATTTACACAGGAAATACTTCTTACTCATCCATAGAGTACTTTAACAGTTTAAACGTCTTTGAGTAGAGGGTGACGGAAAAAAAAAAAAAAAACAAAGAAACAAACTCAAAATCATTTTACCAGTGGTTCAAATTGTAATGTTTTACTTTCTCTTATTTTAGTCCTCAGCTATCATAATGTTTCAAAATTCAATCTTGATTCCTTTTTATCATTTTAACTGGTTAATCTTCAAAATGACATTTGGAGGAATTCAATCTGTCTTTTAGAATTACTTGGTTAAAGAGATCTATGTTAAAAATGAGGTGGCAATTCCAAAACTAATTATGAAAAAAGGCCCAAATTATAACCCAAATGATAAATTAACAAAATTTAACTCCTAAAATGCTAAAATTTAGATTCATTTTGAATATTTACAAATAAAAAATAAACAGAACTCATTGATTATGGTTTTAATTTATAAGGAAATGGTATTTTACCGTTTGGCTCTTGTTTATTAATTTCCACAATTTCATCTATTTTTTTTAACAAATTAAGGTAGCAATAAAGTCACAAAACTGGTGATTTGTCTACCTTTTCCTCTTGTATATAGCTTAGATAGTTTCAGTATCTTTCCATATCTTTGATTTTCAGAAAAGTTTTTGTAAAAACTACAGTAAATTAGCATCCACATCAGAGCACAACCAAATGCATAATATGTTAATATGTTCAGGTGCAAAGGGCAAAAAAAGCAAAAAAAAAAACTTAGAAATCTAAATTTTAACCGAGAGAATGATTACCATCATACTTTGAAATGTATATTAAAACTGGCTTTTGGGGAAATGGCATTAACATTCAGTAATAAATGATAATAGCAGCTCTCATTTATTGTATTCTTTGATAAAAGGAAATTCATGCATTAAGGTAGCTTACAGCTAAAAATAACAAGAAATCCTGTTCTTTCCTTTTATGAAAATTCTCTTTTATAACTTCTTTCTAAAGACAAGGTCAGGAAAAAGACAAATTTAACTATGTAGATGACTATGATTATGGAATGATTAAATTTGGTCTTACTTAAAATAGATTTTGTAAACTGAGAACTACAAGGATTGTCTGCTTAGAAAAACCAGCTCAAACCCATTCACTCCTGAGGAATCAAACAGAATATTGTTTGATTCTTTCTTATAGTGATATTCCAGTTATTCATTCATTTATTCCCTAAACAGTCTAGACAGAAAAATATAAAAAATATAATAATTCAGAACTTGAAATATCTGACAGTGGTTAAAAATATGAGGAAAATGTTCATTATTAAATACGTAAGTATTGTAGAGTTAAACATTACAGCCATACCTTGTTCATTTTTGTATTTCCAGTGCCTTGATCAGAGTAAGTAGATGGTTGGCAAGGAACATTTTTCTTTAGTTTATTTTCCAATTAAGTTTTAATGACAAATGGGAAGTAGATAATCTTACCTAAAACAATTTATTTGGCAAATAAATGTTCACTGATCACTCAGCACCACCATCTCACAGCTGCCCAACATGAACCCCCTTTCCCCAAAAGTGACTCTTGCCATTAAGTTCAGAGATTCAGCAGAATTTAAAACATTTTTAAAGTACTATTATCATTTTAAATTTTACAGTCTGTCAAAAATTGAGATGATATTTGCTCCATCAACGGGCAGGTTGGTAAGACACTCTGAAAAGCAATTTCCTTGTGTATTCATATTTACAGGCTTCCCTCATCAATCATTAGAAATACACCTGGACAGAGGTCTTCGTGACTGACATGCAGGTTGCTAGTCAATAGAAGAAAGTTTCTTCTAGACCTGAGGTAGATCCAAGCACCTACTTTAAAAAAGATGTCCTCAGGGGACACATTATACAGCTAATGTTTCACCAGAATTATCCTCTTAGAAATATTCTTCCAAAGATTTTATTGAAGTATAAAATGTTGAGGCTGGAAAAATTTTGAGAACTAGAAAATCTTTAATATTTCTCTCTTTATCCACTCACTCCACAATGCCAACAAAATCTTATATAAGAACATGAATTCTAGAGCCATTCATTTTTGCTACTATTGTTTGCAATGCACAACAAGGCAGGAATCAAATCACCACACACATTTCTCACTTCAACCTGGAGAACAACGAACTTGCTTTCTCTCTCTTTCCTTTTTCTTCTTTTCTTCTCTTACTCTCTCCACCATTCCATTCACGTTTCTCCCTTTCTTTCCTTCTTCTGCCTTCTCACACAGTCCACCAGAAATATCACAGGGAAAGAAGTTGCGTTCATAGGGTTGGCCAAAAAGTTCATTTGGATTTTTGTGTAAGATGTTATGGAAAAACCTGAACGAAATTTTTGGCCAAAACAATACATCGTCTACATTATTGTTTACATGGTAATAACTCATATTAATGAAGAAAGATCACATGGCCTCTTTAATTGCCTGGGCAATTGGACAGTGAGTCCTGGCCAGAGAACCTACTCTGCTGCTGAACTGATTCTCTCCTAGGCACTCGTGGTGAATGACAAGTTAACCCTTTTGGAACCACACCGTTTTCAACAGCCAGAGGACCTCCCTCATTAGTCTCAGAAAATAAAGTATGACATTCCAACATCAAATCTCATGCTGTTAAATTAACAACATCACACTGCTACATACAACTGGAATATTTCCCATAACTTTATGACTGGAAAAACACTGTTCAGATTTCATTTACCAGTTTAAAAATAGCAGCCTCTAATTTGAAACACGTACACACACACACACACTGTGCACACTCACTAATATTCCCTCTTAGTGCTAGGCAAACATTACTTCCTATAAGCAGAAATACAATTCAGGATAATTATAAGTTTTAAAAGTCGGATTTGTCAAAAGATGATGTTTGTTTTGAAACAAATCAAGAAGAAAATATGCTATAGAGCCAAAATGACAAGCCACAATCTGTTTAGTATAACAATGGCTATTTATCTATTTTTTATTGCATAAATCAAAATTATTCTGTGTTTATTTTGACTTGAAGATCACTCACAGTCTATTATGTCCCTGTCCAATGAAATGTCTTCTACTTGGGTGGGTGAGTGCTGAGCCTGGCAAATAACAGATTTTAAACATCTTAAAATGGTGTGACAATTTTCTGAGACATCATGGGAAGACTGTCTTCAGACTTTGTTACTTTGTACATTCAGATAGGAACTAAAAAGGAAACCTAGAAGAGATGCCCACAGACCACTTTAAGTCCACAGAAAGTGCAAAATAATATCACTGTGCTCATAAACAAAGAGAGGCTGCTCTTTGAATACAGCAGAAACACTCATCATACACAAGGCATTCCAATTAAATTTTGATAGAAGTTTATCTCACGTTTAAACTCACCGCTGGATGTAAGGGTCGGGACAGTACTGTAGGGTGGCACACCGTGAAGTTTCAAAATTCATTTCCTTCACCTCTCTTTGATATCAATAAATGGAGAAAAGTATATAACATATACACATATACCTGTGTATGCATAGATATCGAGCCAGGAGGCTCAAAGCAATAGGGTCAAATGCTATCAGACATAGACGTGTAGACACTTTCCCCCTTCACACATATTTGAAAAGAGGCGGAGCGTTTCTCGATTTGAACCAATGAGATTCATCAAGTGATTAAAACACCAGAAACAGTCGAATCTTACCAGCTGGGCATCCTCTCTAAAGTTGTTCTTCCTTTTCTACTACGGCTTTAGAGTCCTTCATGTATAGTGGCCACACTCGTTGGCAATTTGGAGTCATCTCTGAACTTCTGGTCTCTCTGGTGATTGGATGCTGGCATGAATGGCATCAGAGTTTAATTTCAGCAGCCAGGACTTTCACAACAGAGCAGAGCTAATGAATGTCCACCCTGCTCCAACTAATTAATGCTTCCTCGTATCTGCATACTGATTTAATTTGAGGACTTCTGTGACTGCTTCTGGAACTAAGTATTTCACAGAGCTGCTTAGGGAGCTTTTTTTTTTTT
>NW_011494866.1:2236015-2271906 GCF_000754665.1 Bison bison bison
AGTATTGCCTTCCCTAAATTTAAAAAAAAAAAAAAAAAAAAACCTTTATTGAATTTTTAAAATATCCTACCTCAAACACACACACATAATTGTCTTAAAGCATATTAATGGAAAATAATGTAGTATTTTTGACTATTTTGAAGCTTACAAAATTATTTCAAATTGCCTGTTACTGCAAACATTTGAGTTCTTTCTGTCTCTCTCAGTCTTTCCCACTTTTTTATTTATGTCTATTGTTTTGGCTGGTTTTTAGCTCGAGCTACTTTGCAGTAAAACCATTAACTTGTTCATATATCCAAAACAATATATCAAAAGTCTACATACAGAATAATTCACTTCCTTTCTGAATACAGGCTGTAAACCAATCATGGTTTTGTGGATTTGGAAATTGAATGAAATATGATTCAGAAGCTAAATTAAAATAGACTCCAACAGAAAAAACAAACAAACAAACAACAAGTGTGTCCAAGTGTCACTAACAAGGTAAGTTCACATCCTCCATTCACCCCTAATCACAGGTCACCTGTAAACTGGTGATATCAGAAGTTGTCAAAGTTGTGAGATAATCTAAAGTCCTTTTCAGAGCAGTTTGACATTTCCTTTTGAGAAAATTTGGTTCAAAATGTGTTTCATAAAAATATTTTATTTGTTGCTGCAGCCAGGATAGAAGGGAGAAGCTATTTAAAACTTGACATTCTCTTCCTTACTTAGCCTGAGAGTGTCTAACATCTGTGAATTGTGAAATTCACAAATATGCCGGCCTGAGCCCCAGCCAATTTAAACAGCTTGTTATACAAAATGGGAAACTTGAGGGAAGATCATTTTACTAATTAATTATAGATTTGTTAATTGGAGTTAAAGTGTTTGGCTTTACTCCCTGCTATTAGCAAATACAGATGACCAGAATATACAGAGTTCTTAAATTTAAAATATTCAATATCCTTTGAGCATGGCCAAGTCCCACCACACTGTGTCTGGCTTTTCCCATTTATAAAATGGGAGGTGAAATAGTGATCTCAAGTGTAGTGCTTCTCAAATGTTAAAGCACTTGCGAGTCACCTGGAAATCTTGTCAATGCAGATTCTAGTTCCGTAGGTTTCAGATGGGGCCTGAGACTCTTCATTTCATACAAGCTCCCAGGTGATGGCTGCTGCTGGCTTTAGCATCACACTTTGAGTATAAAGACCCAGTGCTGTTTTCAGGCCTGCTTTTTATATACTTCTAGGAAATAACCATAACCCTTGCAAATATTTTAATTACTATCAGAGGCTCTCGGTTTCCAAATATTAATAAATTATTAATTTTAAGCATTCTTAACATGCTTTGCATTTCAAATTTTTACAGCTTAATTTATTTTTAAAAAAAGACCATTTAAAATGTATGCCCTGACATCAATGTTATTTTTTTAAAAATCCTAAATTTATTAAGTTAAGAGGGACAGATATTAAATAGTAATATATATATGTACATACATATATATATTACCCCACTCCAGGTGGCACAGTGGTAAAGAATCCTCCTGCCAATGTAGGAGATACAAGGTTCAGTCCCTGGGTTGGGAAGATCCCCTGGAGAAGGAAATGGCAACCCATTCCAGTATCCTTGCTTGGAAAACTCCATGGACAGAGGAGCCTGGTGGGCCACAGTCTATGGGATGGCAAAGAGTCAGACACGACTGAGAGACTGAACTGAGCTGATATATATAATTTATATTTATCAAACATACTGGCTCCTATTGCTTTGTGAAAATAAATGCAGAGAGCTATCCTGATCAAGGGCAAAAGGAAGACTCTCCAGTACTCAACAACACACCAATGGCCCCCAACCATCCAGAACCTGGGGAAAATACATGACAATTATACAGTAATTACCAAAATTGCCACTTTTATTTATATTACATCCCTCTTCACCCAGGGAGCTCAGGTTACTACATTGTGGTTGTTTAGTTGCTAAGCCATGTCTGACTCTTTTGCGACCCCATGGACTGAATCCCACCAAGCTTCTCTGTCCACGGAATTTTCTAGGCAAAAATACTGGAGTGGGTTGCTCCAGGGGATCTTCCTGACCCGGGGATTGAACCTGAGTCTCCTTTATTGCAGGGAGATTCTTTACCACTGAGCCACCCAGGAAAGCCCTCAGATTAATATACAAATGCATAAATTATTTCTTTGCTATGAAAGTTAGATGCTTTTCCAACATGTTAGGTCTATTTGGTAGAGATTGTAATAGAATAAGTTTATCTTTAGCCTGAGAGAAGGAAGTTGCCTTTCTGACCATGTCCTACATCTTTGAATGATGTTGTTGGTGAAGATTTTTGATTTGTAGGAAGAGGAGAAGTAATGAGCTTAGGGAAACAGTAGTATTCAGGACCTGGAACCCTGGACTCACTGTAAGATAAAAGGATATTTTTTTTCCTTTCAGTGGCTAGTAGCCAAGAATGTGTACTTTGCCAAACTCAGGTATTCAAAACACAAACCTTTCTCATTTACATTCATGTGAATTATATCTTAACAGCTCCCCATTATGTACTCTATCCACTGGGTGACGTGCTTTTCTTGTTCCTCCCTGCCTTGGAGCATGCTTTGTCCTTCATCCAGAATGCTTTTAAATCCCACGTGTGTATATCCACATCTCACAAACACGTGAAAGAACAGGAAGCCTTTCTCATCCTTCCAGGTAAAAGGAAGCTACCCTCTCCCTCTTAAATCATGATGTTCTAACTTGTGAAAGGGCGCCTGCTATTTCCTTCCTAGATCTGAGCTACTTTTGCATAAGACTATTTCCTGTACTGGATGGTGAACAACTTGAGAGTGGGTTTGAGATTTGATTTATCTCTGTGTCTCCAGGGATGAGCAAAGTATGGTCTAGTGGCAAATAACTTGTTTATACCCTTGCAAAAACACATCTAATTATTATCATAAGTGGTTAAAAAGAACTTGCGTGAAGCACTTGACTTTTTAGAATCAGTTTAATTGAGGTATAATGTATATACAATGAAATTCACTTATTCTACTGTTCCATCTGAGGAATTTTGACATATTATAATCCACGTAGCCTCCACCAAAACCAAGATATAGAATA
Source organism: Bison bison bison (assembly GCF_000754665.1). Lineage (NCBI taxonomy): Eukaryota > Metazoa > Chordata > Mammalia > Artiodactyla > Bovidae > Bison > Bison bison. Next base: position 2,239,097 of record NW_011494866.1, read on the forward strand.
TCTCATTACTCCCCAAACCTGCTCATTTCTATTACCCCAAAAGTTCCCCTTGCAATTAATCCTTCCTCACCATTGACCCTAAACACTCACTCTCTTGTTTTGCTTTTTTGTCAGCATGTATCAGATGTATGTTTTCTAGAATAGCATTAGTCAATAGAATTTTCTGTGATGAACGAAATACCTACATTTGCTCTGTCTGTCATGGTTGTTACTAACCACATATGGCTAATGCAACTAAGAAATTGCATTTTAATTTTTATTTAATTTTGATCAACTTGTATTTAAATAGCTACATGTGACTAGTGGCTACCATGTTGGACAGCATGATGCTAGAATGTCACATAAATGTAAGCATACGGCTTCTATTCTTTTGTGTCTGGTAGGTTCTTTCATTTCATGTGTTGCTTTTGAGATATATCCATGTTCTTATGTACGTCTATGACTGGTTTTTCTTTATGGCTGTTGAACATGTGGATTGTTCCTAATTTTCATTATTAATATAAAAACTAGTCTCAAATTCCTAATTACAGCCAGAAGCAGAAGTCCAATAGACTTTTTAAGAGCAAATACTAACCCATCCCATTAAGTCCCTTAGTGATGTGGACTAGCTCATTCTCTCCCAGGTTGCTGTAGCTCTAGAGGATGCAGAAGACACAGAAAGAAACTGACTAACCTCGGTTTGGTCAGGGTTCTGGTCACAATTTCCTCCTTGACTTTAGACAAGAAGCCTACTTTTTTCGGGCTTTACATTCTTCTTTTTATTTATTTATTTGGCTACTTGTATTTGTTGTAGCATGCGGGACCTTCATTGCATCATGCGGAATTTTTCTATGTGGCATGTGGACTCTAGTTGTGGCATGAGAGTTTAGTTGCCCTGAGGCATGTGATGTCCTAGTTCCCTGATCAGGGGTCAAACTCATGTTCCCCGAATTGCAAGGCAAAGTCTTAACCATTGGACCACCAAGGAAGTCCTGGACCTTACATTCTTGCTCTTTAAGAGGAAGGATGTGTCGATGGGGATTCCTTTGTTACTAAAAATGTAAAGTAACTCCCACTAAATAAAACTAAGAATATAAAAACAGGTTAAAATATGAAAGTTCACAGATTGAAGGAGAAAGTTGAAAAATAAGATTTGGGAAGGGGCTAAGAACCAGAAGATCTGCAGGGATCTAAGTAACAGGAATGAATAGAGTCAGTTTGATAGTGCCACCTTAGAAATAAGTCAAACCCAGCAGGATTCTTTGCTTCTTCTTCTTCTTCTTCTTTTTTTTTTTTTTTAAGCTTGAATCGTTTACCTTAGAGAGCTTCCCAGGTAGTTCTAGTGGTAAAGAACCCGCCTGCCAGTGCAGGAGAAGCAAGAAACAAGAGACAGGGGTTTGAGCCCTGTATCAGGAAGATCCCTTGGAGAAGGGCATGGCAACCCACTCCAATATTTTTGCCTGAGAATTACATGGACAGAGAAGCCTGGCAGGCTACAGTCCATGGAGTCACACAGAATCAGACAAGACTGAATAAAAAGCACGCACATACACATTTACCTTCAAATTCTCAGAAGGAAGATGTCGTTTTAGGCCAGGAGAAATCTGAATATGTCTTGATTGATATAGTCCTACCAAGACTGGGCCAAAGAGAATTTCTGAAAGAAAATAGAAGGTCCATTAAGCTAGGAAAGGGCATTAGGTTCAGGGCAGCAGAAAACAACAGATGCCACCAGGAGGGGCTTAAAGTGGATGAGCGCGCAGATTCCTAAGAGCTCTGGCTGGCTGTGGCTGTGTGACTGAAGGAGCTAAATTTCTTGTCAGGGTCTTGTCCTCTCCAAGTCATCCTGACCTGCCCCTCTTTTACAATATGGGGATCAAGAAAGAACTTTCTAGAAAAGCGGCAAATTCATCAAGTGTCACCTACATCAAAGGGACTGAAGAGTTTGATGATTTTTAGTTTTGAGATACTTTCCTGGATATAACTTCAGTTCAACTCCACAATCTCTGTTTCACAGAAGTAGAAACAGGTTCTGTGTTTTTGTTTTTGTTTTTGTTTTTGTTTTGAGGCGGGGCATCCTCCCAACACTTCCAGCTTTATGTTCTATGAATATAATATTTGCTGAAGTAGGGCATCTAGTGGAAGTAAAGCTGGGCCTAGAATTTAAGCATGCTGGATTAGGGTCAAATGCTTTTTATATCAATGAAAAAGCCAGTAATTTGCAAGCTTAGCCATGTTCTTCCTTTGATTTGACCTCTACCACCTTGCAGGTCACTGGAATTCATCAAATAGGGGGAAAAAATGCATAAAGCTAGTGTCTCAGAGTCTACTGAAAAGAAAGAAGATGCTTCAGGGAAGTGTCTGAGGGAAGGGATACTTGTCTCTTCAGAGGGCATGCAAGGAAACACAGAGGGCAATTGGAGAAGGAAGAGGTTGGCAGTGTCCCTAACAGACAAACCTGATACCCTCCAAGTCACACCCAGTGTCCCAGAGCAATGTGGGTGGGCTTCTTTTCCAGACATCCCTGAACAGCTGTGTGGGGGCTCCTCACTCCCACCCCTTCTTTGCTCAATGCCCACGTGAGTGAGAGATAAATAAGGAGACACAGGAAGTCCTTATTTGGCACTTTGCAGATTTTTTTCCTGAACCATTTGTCAGTTGCAGATATGGTACACCTTGATTCTGACTGTCTTAGTGCATATTTCCTAAAATGGGACGGTCTCTGACATGATCACAATCCAATAAAGAAATGAGGAAATTAACACTGATATAACATGATTATCTTCTTTACATTCAGACTTTGCCAATTGTCCCAATGATGCTTATTATAGCAAACAGAAAATCCTGGATTTTACATTGCATTCTGTTGTTCTGTTTCTTTAGCCTTTATTAATCAGGAACATTTCCTCAGTCATTGTATTTCATGACAGTTTTTTTTTTTTTTAATTGACGTACAGTTGATTTACAGTGTTGTGTTAGTTTCTGATGTACAGCAAAGTGATTCATATATATATATGTTCTTCTTCATATTGTTTTCCAAAATGGCTTAGTACCGGATATTGAATATAGTTCCCCGTATGACACAGTAGGACTTTGTTACTTATCCATCCTATATACAATAGTTTGCATCTGCTAATCCCCAATCCAACCTCCCCTTGTCCCTTCTTTCCCTGGCAACCACAAATCTGTTCTTTATGGCATGACAGATATTTTTGAAATGTGCAGGCCAGTTATTTTGTAGACTGAACCTCAGTTTAGGTTTGACTGATGTTTTCTCGTGATTGGATTGAGTTTTCTACTTTTGGCAGAAACATCTGTGATACTATGATATTGTGTACATCCTGTACATCATATCAGGAAATGCTTGGTTTTTAAAGCCCTTCAGAGGGTTTTCTCCAGGCCTCATCTCAGGAACAGAAAATTTGAATGTTAAAACCTCTTACTTATATAGCAGTCCCTTCTAAGGTCCTGCATGCATTCGTATGTGCTCATGCTCAGTCATGTCTGACTTTCTGCGACACCATGGACTGTAGCCCATGAGGCTTTCATGTGCGTGGGATTCTCCAGGCTAGAATACTGAAGTCGGTTACCATTACCTCCTTCAGGTGATCTTCCTGACCCAAGGATTGAACCCATGTCTCCTACATTTCCTGCATTGGCAAGCAGATTCTTTACCACTGAGCCACCTGGGAAACCCTCTAAGGTCCTAGGAACTATTTTAGTAGTATGTGTACGTGGCCATTACATTTCTGTAAAATATACATATGTGATTTATTTTAGCCGCAATCCTCTAATATTACCATCTCTTTCTGCTTCACTTTCCCCTTCATCACCATTCATTTTGCACAGAATGGTGATGGAGAGGCCATATGATTTCTAGGATCCAAGTATGGGCTAGTTGAATACAGTATACTTTTAGTTTGGGTTTGGAAGGAAAGATTAATGTGGCCTGGGTTAGGGTTGTATAGAGTTAAATTATTGCTATTCATCTTGGTATATGAATGGCTTCCAACAGTATTCCTCTTGCCTATGACACTAGACATAGTGTCACTAAGAAGTTGGGTTGCAGATCAATCACAGTATGAATATCTCCAACAATAACAGCGATGAAAAATGTGTGCCTAGTGGAGGAGTAACAGAGTTGAAAATGTACTCTGTGGAAACTTTTCCCTCTTTTTTTATCAGGCATACAAACTTGAACACAGAGGAATCAAAATCGAAACCAGGTTTCCCCCGTCTGTTATTCAGCATATACAATTAAAATGCTCCATACATTATTTGGTCTTTTTTGATGGCAGTTGCACTAAATAGAATTTATGCTTATACTGTATGTGTTTGTAGGAACACAACGCCTGGCAGTGCTTCAAACAGCAAGTGTGTCTGTCAAACCTTAGTTTAGGGCTGCAGAAGACAAGGCTGAATATGTGATGTTAAGATTCTATCCAACCCTAAGAATCCATGATTCAATACTGTAAACTTGTAAGCTAAGGGAGTTCCAGTGGTTAGGACTATGCACTTTCACTTCTGTATTCCAGGTTCAGTCATTGGTTGGAGAAATAAATTGTGCAAGCCTCCCAGCATGGCCAGAAACAAACAAAAACTAGTAGGCTACATTTACATCTATCTATCTACACAAAATCATTTTGTTCCAGAGTGATTGGATGTTGCTTACAAAATATGTATAAGAAGATTTAAAAATACATATGTAGGGGCTGAGAGGAGGAAACAAAGAGTTGTTTAATGGGTACAGAGTTTCAGTTTTGCAAGATGAAAAAGTTCAGGAATCATTGCGCATATGAATACAGCAATGGCACCCCACTCCAGTACTCTTGGCTGGAAAATCCCACGGACGGAGGAGCCTGGTGGGCTGCAGTCCATGGGGTCGCTAAGAGTCGGACACGGCTGAAGCGACTTAGCTTAACACTGTTGAACTGTACACTTAGACCTGATTATGCTGGTAAATTTTATGTTATGTGTTTTTTACCATAATCAAAAAGTTTAAAAATTAAATATGTAGGTAAATGAGTAAGCAAGTCGTCCCCTTCTCCTCCTGCCCTCAGTCTTTCCCAGCACCAGGGTCTTTTCAAATGAGTCAGCTCTCCGCATCAGGTGGCCAAAGTATTGGAGTTTCGGCTTCAACATCAGTCCCTCCAATGAACACCCAGGACTTGAATGAAACACAATGACCAGTTTGCCCATTAGGAAATCTGGTGCCTGATTAAACTGATGAGATAACAATATGTTTACTAGAGTGCATGAAACATTATGTAGGTGGGAGAGGATAGAGTGTAGCATTCTTACTTACTTTCCTGGGATTTGAGCCCTGAGAGGGCTGTGGCAGAACTTTACTTCAGATACACAGTCACAAATTTGTGCCTTATTGTTTGAGTACTGACCATCAGGAAGTCACAAAAGCCATCATTTGTGGGAGGAGGAGGAGTGGGTGAGAGCCAAGAAAAAAAGACCTGATCTGTATAAACTTGTGACTACCAACAGCTGTGGGCAAGATTTTCTAAACCACTGGGTGCTTTTCTGGTATATAGCCCTTTGTGAGATATGTCGTTTACTAACGCAGCACAGCTCCCAAAAGAGGAAGTAAGAGACATTTATAATAGTTTTTTTTTTTTTTCTGAAAATTAGCTATATTCAAAGTTCAAAAGGAATTTAGAGGTCATTTGCTTAGAAAAAGTCCCAGCAAATGGCTTAAAAATAACAAGCATGTGCATAGTGGCTTTAATTTTGCAGAACACTTTCACAGACATTCTCTTATCTGAGTCTCCCAAATGTCACGTAGATGTGCTAGGATTAGTGGTGTTATTTCCTCCACTGTGTACGTGAGAAAGCTTGAGAAACACAGTCACACAATCATATAACCCACAGTGGCAGTGGCCTGCACTGGATCCAGCTTCACTTACTTCTAGACATTAGTTCATTTGCTCAATAAAATATCATGACTTAGGTGCCTGTGGTATGCCTGGTATTATGCCAGACTTTGGGAAAATAAAGATAATTAAAATCCTGTCTCTTCTTTCCTAATAGCACATATACAAACCTAGCATTTTTACAGCACTTGCATTTACTAAATATTTTATGTCCTTTATCTATCTAGATAATCAATAAAAAAACTTTAGGATTAGGCAAGCTAGGTGTTATTGCAGAAAGAAATGGCAACCCACTCCAGGACTCTTGCTTGGACAATCCCATGAAAGGGACCTAGTGGGCTGCAGTCATTGGGGTCACAAAAGAGGTGTTATTACCTCTGTTGTACAGAGGAAGAGATAGTGACTCTGCATTAATCATCCAGCCAGGCAGTGATGGAGCTGTGGTTGGAACTCAGGTAAGCCTGTTTCTCTGAAATTATCACCATACTTTTGACACTCCCCCCCAAAAAATATAAAAAGATCTAGAATGAATTGTGCATACTTTTATGTCTTAGAGATCTATGCAAGATCTCTAGCACATGTCTCTTGGTGTCTTTTTCCTGGGCCAGTCAGCCTGTGATAACACAAGTACCACGAATGCCAATCCCCAAAGGAAGGCATGAGCTCATGATGAGCACCCACATTTGGGCTGGGAGTCAAGAATGTTAACTTTGCTTATTTTGAAATCTGGGTTGTGCACGCTGTTTAAGCATGTGGGAGTAGATGCACTGATAAAATGTTTCTGTGAGATGGAAGTGAATTCTCAGAGAATTCTTACAGGGAATCCACATGGGACAACCCTTGAGTGGGTCTTGTTTACAGTGACATCTCTGTGCCAAGTTACTAAGGAGTCAGTTTAAAGTGTGACCTTGGAGAAATAACATCAGTCTGAGAGCATAACTACTCCTGGCTGCCTTTGGGTAGGTAACATGCTGTTCTTCCACTCAGCCACTGAGCGTTTTAGACCATATGGATCTCTCCGTGTGTCACTTACACTACATGTTTGAATAGAGTAAGTAATCTTCCCCATGGGCCGGGATAACTATTTTTGTTAGGATAATAATTGAAAGACATATATTTTCAAAGTAAAAATCATCTTTCTATTTCAGATTGTAAGATCCTTCCTATACATTCATAAAGAGAAATATGTGAAGGGGGAAGAGAGAGAGAGCCACAAGATATAGTGATGACATTTATAAAGAGATAAATGTATACATATGATAATATACAAATATATGTGTATATTTTAAAATATTACCTGAAATATGCATATATATAATATATTTTGAATTATGGCACTGGAGAAGACTCTTGAGAGTTCCTTGGACAGCAAGGAGATCAAACCAGTCAATCCTAAAGGAAATAAACCCTGAATTTTCACTGGAAGGACTGATGCTGAAGCTGAAGCTCCAATACTTTGACAACCTGATATGAAGAACTGACTCATCTGAAAATACCCTGATGCTGGGAAAGATTGAAGGCAAGGGGAGAAGGGGATGACAGAGGATGAGATGGTTGGGTGACATCACCGACTCGATGGACATGGGTTTGAGCAAACTCCGGGAGATAATGAAGGACAGAGAAACCTGGCATGCTGCATTTCATGAGGTCACATAGAGTCGGACATGATTTAGCAACTGAACAACAACAATAAGTGTATGTTAATATATACATGATAATTATATACAGAGAGTATTTATTAGACAACATTCTCTAATTTGCTTATTTTCTATCTGATAAGGCAAAAAACTAAGGCAAAATTATTTTAAAAGTAAATTTAAAAAACTTGATAATGGAAGAAATAAAACAATGTAGGCAGTGTATTCTCACCATGTGGGAAATTTATATGGACACTATCACAAGAGTAAAACAAGGGAAAGGAAGTTAATAAACTCTTAACAGTATTTCTGAGTAGATGAGTTTATAGAGTGAAGAAAATATTTTCCTGCTCCAATACATTTTTGTAATTTTTGGATTGTGTACAATAAAAATGCTTCATTTTGATACTAAATGTATAAAATAAAAATTTATGAGAAATGACCATTAAAATACCTTTATGTAGAATTTGTCTCTGGAAGGTGTCCATAATAAGAGGGTGACAAAAATTCCCTGCTTATTTAACTTATATGCAGAGTACATCATGAGAAACACTGGGCTGGAAGAAGTACAAGCTGGAATCAAGACTGCTAGGAGAAAAATCAATAACCTCAGATATGCAGATGACACCAGCCTTATGGCAGAAAGTGAAGAAGAACTAAAGAGCCTCTTGATGAAAGTGAAAGAGGAGAGTGAAAAAGTTGGCTTAAAGCTCAACATTCAGAAAACTACGATCATGGTATCAGGTCCCATCATTTCATGGGATATAGATGGGGAAACAGTGGAAACAGTGTCAGACTTTATTTTGGGGGGCTCCAAAATCACTGCAGATGGTGATTTTAGCCATGAAATCAAAAGACGCTTACTCCTTGGAAGGAAAGTTATGACCAACCTAGATAGCATATTCAAAAGCAGGGACATTACTTTGCCAACAAAGGTCCATCTAGTCAAGGCTATGGTTTTTCCAGTGGTCATGTATGGATGTGAGAGTTGGACTATGAAGAAAGCTGAGCACTGAAGAATTGATGCTTTTGAACTGTGGTGTTGGAGAAGACTCTTGAGAGTCCCTTGGACTGCAAGGAAATCCAACCAGTCCATTCTAGAGGAGATCAGTCCTGGGTGTTCATTGGAAGGACTGATGCTAAAGCTGAAACTCCAATACTTTGGCCACCTCATGCGAAGAGTTGGCTCATTGGAAAAGACTCTGATTCTGGGAGGGATTGGGGGCAGAAGAAGGGGACGACAGAGGATGAGATGGCTAGATGGCATCACCGATTTGATGGACATGAGTTTGAGTAAACTCCGGGAGTTGGTGATGGACAGGGAGGCCTGGCGTTCTGTGATTCATGGGGCTGCAAAGAGTCGGACATGACTAAGCAAATGAACTGAACTGAAATAGACTCCAAAGAATATGTCTCAATTTTCCGATGGATTTGTTTCTATGCGAAGAACTTCTGCTAAGAAATGGGAAATAAATGATTGCTCTGATTTGAAATATGCCTGAAGTGTGGCATTAGAGGTTGAATGGAACTCAAACAGTTCACATGGGTTGGTTGGATGAGAGTGGAAGAATGTGGCCCAGGGTTTCCAGGTTCGGGCGCAGTATTTCACAGTGATTTTGTCCATTGCCAACCATTGGCTCAGGATGGGGAAAAAAGGGCTTTTGTGAGACATTTGTGAGGCAGATCATGGTGGTCATGGAAATACACAGCTCAGCCCTTCTAATGTACAGCACATCATTGACTGACAGCCACAGGTGCTACCTTTCCATCCTTATTCCTTCATCACTAAGGCCATTGTACATCCAGCTTCCTCCCAGCAAAGGACTGAATCTAGTGGGGCTACAAAACCAGCACTATTCTGTCAACACATAGGACACCTTCAGTGGGTGATTTTGACTCAAGAGTACCTCACTGACCTGACTAAACCTATCTTGAAACTGCACTTTGGTCTGAAACTCTGCTGAATTCTTTTTATTTTCTTCTCTTCATCAGAAATTGTTTGTATTACCCTCTGACATAGTCCCCTTCTGTTTTCTCATCTTTATCCTCTAAAAGCACTCTTCTTAGTCCACCTTTTGCACATCCAATTCCATCTTGAGGTCTGTTTCTCACAGAACACAGAGTGAAACATGAAACCCTAAGCATGGTTCAAGAATGCAGATAGAAGCTAGGTGTTTAGAACTGACTCACTCAACATATCAAGCAAGCAGGATGGCATCAGAGTTATGTGGAGTGGGGATTGTTTCTGCTCCAAAATGGAGGCCCAATTGCTATAGATTTCATCAATGTTTACTTTGGAAAATATGCATTTTAGGGGAAGACTTGCAGATTCTAAGATTCAGGCTATTAGGAAGATAAGGAAAATAATTCATACAAGGAAGTATATTGTATGGTTACTGTTAGGTTGAACTGACATGCTGCAAAGGGATATTGAGAAACTAAAGGCTGTTCAGTCAGTTTAGTCACTCAGTCATATCCAACTCTTTGTGACCCCATGGACTGGAGCATGCCAGGCTTCCCGCTCCATCACCAACTCCTGGATCTTGCTCAAACTCATGTCCATCGAGTTGATGATTCCATCCAACCATCTCATTCTCTATCGTCTCCTTCGCCTCCTGCCTTCAATCTTTTCCAGCATCAGGGTCTTTCCCAATGAGTCAGTTCTTCTCACCAGGAGGTCAAAGAATTGGAGCTTCAGTTTCAGCTGAAGGGCTCTTAACAAGCAGTTAAAGGCTAAGTATGAGAGTTAGATTGTCTCTTAGATAGCTTACAAAGAGGTGAGGGCCTCTTTGCAAAAACAAAGATAAGCTGCAGACCGAGCCTCTGATCAACGCAGAGAGTTCAGTTCAGTTCAGTTCAGTCACTCAGTTGTGTCCTTTGCGACCCCATGGACTGCAGCACACCAGGCTTATCTGTTCATCACCAACTCCCAGAGCCTGCTCAAGCTCCTGTCCATTGAGTCGGTGATGCCATCCAACCATCTCATCCTCTGTTGTCCCCTTTTCCTCCTGCCTTCAATCTTTCCCAACATCAGGGTCTTTTCCAATGAGTCAGCTCTTCACATCAGGTGGCCAAAGTATTGGATTTTCAGCTTCAGCACCAGTCTTTCCAATGAATATTCAGGATTGCTTTCCTTTAGAATGCAATTGTTGGATCTCTTTGTTGCCCAAGGGACTCTCAAGAGTCTTCTCCAACACCACAGTTCAAAAGCATCAATTCTTTGATGCTCAGCTTTCTCTATAGTCCAAATTTCACATCCATACATGACTACTGGAAAAACCATAGCTTTGACTTAACAGACCTTTGTTGGCAAAGTAATGTCTCTGCTTTTTAATATGCTGTCTAGGTTGTTCATAACTTTTCTTCCAAGAAGCAAGTACCTTTTAATTTCATGGTGGCAGTCACCATCTGCAGTGATTTTGGAACCCCCCAATATAAAGTCTGTCACTGTTTCCATTGTTTCCCCATCTATTTGCCATGAAGTGATGGGACAAGATGCCATGATCTTAGTTTCCTGAATGCAGAGCTCAAGAGACATTTAAATGGTTGACCAAGGCTGATTGGAAATACCTGAGACCCTGAAATGTGGGCTGGAGACATTAAGTGAATGCCTCTGGTAGTTGGTTCTGTAGACTTTTTGTCTTAGTTGAGATGGTTACAACAAAGTACCACAGACTACATGGTTTATGAATGATATACATTTATTTCTCACAATTCTGGAACCTTAAAGTTTGAGATCAGGGTCCCAGTATGGTTATGGAAGCGCTGTCTTCTGGGTTACAAACTTCTCTTTGTGTTCTCATATGATGGAAGGGACTAGGGAACTCAGTGGGATCAATGATATTCAGAGCAATGATGTCCATTCACCACCAGGTAATAGAGTCCAGCTGATGGTTCTCCACTGTCAGATTCTAGGAGATCATATGTACGACAATGACCAGAAAGGTTGGAGGTGTGGCCAACGGGGATTGGCCCACAGGAAGTTGTGGAAATGGTCAGTAGATGGTCAAAGTCAGAGTTTCTTACTTGATTTGTGGAAACCTGAGTTAATTTTTGCATCTAGAATCTGTTGACTGAAGAGCTATTGGATTCCTGGGAAATAGAAATGTCTAGTACTCCAACATGCATATACCAGGACAATGCCTTCAGGCTCCCCTGAAGAGACCTAGAGCCAGGACCAGCCCCAAGGGTGTGCTCTATTTGGAAGGGTTTATAACTTGGTTTAAGGTTATATCATCACCCTCTTGAAATTTTTAAACAAGTGGCCCCACATTTTCATTAGGACCTTGCAAATTGTAGACAGTCTTGCCTACAGCTATTGACCTGGGTACAGGAGATCTGAGCTGACATCAATACCCAGAGACCTTAAGTCATAAGCAGGGTAACCTGTTTACGTGGAAGCTCACACAATCAGGTAATAAATGGAATTCTGGTTCAAATCCAACTGAGAATGAAACCATTGTATAAGTGAGTCCAATGAATCAATGAATCTGGAGACTCATCCAGCGGTCACTTTTCCAGTCATCAAGTGATTGAAATTCATATACTTGACAGAATAATACCCACAGTGGGTATTTATCTTGTGGAGTCAGAACTATCAGAATGGGAAAGTTCAAGTGGAAACCTCTGAAACTGCCCTCTACTTCATTTGGCCACAGGAGTACATGAAAAGTAGTATCACATTCCAGGAAGGATAGTAATTAATAACCTCATTAAATAGCTTAAGGAATGGAACAGAAGTTGAAGGAATATCCTGATCACAAGTCTGATTTATCAACGTGGTCCCTGCAGAACTCAGATGGGATATGCAGACTTAGATTATTGAAAGCTCAATTAAGTAATAGCCCTGATTGCAATGCTATGCCAGAGGTGATATCTGTACTAAAATAGATTAACAACTTCTTAAGTATATGATATGCAGCTATTGATTTGGTAAATGCATTTTTCTCCATTCTGATTATAAAGGAAGATAATAGATAGGTCACATTTACATGGGACATGCAAAAATATTCATTTGTAGTTTTGCCTCAGGGCTATGTTGACTCTGTTCTTTGTTGTATTATAGAATGAAGTTATCTGGGCTCCCTGATCAACCCACAGAAGATCACATGGGTGCTTTATATCAATAACATTGTGTAGATCAGACAGGACAAACAAGAGATGGCCTTGCTGGAAAACTTGATAAATTACATGTACTCCAGGGCACAGGGAGGAGCCCTAGATTCAGAATCCTGATACTTTCAGTGAAGTTTTAGGGATCTAGTGGTCAGGAGTTTGCCAAAATAAGCCTTCCAAAAAGAAAGTGCTGCATCTTACATTCCCTGTCACAAAGAAGGAATCAAGGGAGTCTGATAGCTCTTTTTGAGTTTTGGAAAAAATATGCCCCATGTCTAGGAATAGTGATCTGGCCCATATATTGGATAACATGGAAAAGTTCAGGCATCTAATGGAAAAAATATGCAGTGTGGAAGTTATGGCAAGCCCCAGTGAGAGAATCACAATGCAAACCTTGATGTTCTAGATAAAATAATATATCTTTTGGTAAACTATTTAGTTGGTACCTAAGTAATTGCCATTTTGGACCATGAATTTTATATCATTATAACTAGACTCAAACAAATCTTTATTAATCAAAATAGGAACCATTGCCATCAACACATTTTTGCCAATGAGAAATAAGTCTGCTCACTCCTGTAGGGTAAAAATCTTTGCTTTGAGATTTGACAAACTCTTGGAAAGCATTTTCTGCCTCCTGCTGATTGTGGAAGTATTTTCCCTGCAAAAAGTTGTCGAGATGCTTGAAGAAGTGGTAGTCAGTTATGAGAGGTTGAGTGAGTATGTCAGATGAGGCAAAAGTTTGTAGCCCAATTCATTCTACTTTTGAAGTGTTGGTTGGGCAAAGTGCAGTCAGGGGTTGTTGTGGAGTGGTATTGAGCCGTTTCTTGTGACCAATGCTGGCTTCAGGCCTTGCAGTTTTGGGTACATCTAATTGATTTGCTGAGCATACTTCTAAGATGTAATAGTTTTGCCAAGATTCAGAAAGCTGTAGTGGATCAGATGGGAAGCGGAGCACCAAATAGTGATCGTGACCTTTTTTTTTTTTTTTTAATTGCAAGTTTGGCTTTGGGAAGTGCTTTGGAGCTTCTTCTTAGTCCAGCTGCTAAACTGGTCATGACTGGTTGTTGTATAAAATCTACTTTTTCACTGTACGCATAATCCGATCAAGAAATGGTTCACTGTTACTGCATAGACTAAAAGAAGATGACACTTCAAAATGATATATTTTTGGATTTTTGATCCGCTCATGAGGCACCCACTTAGTGAACTTTTTCACCTTTCCAATTTGCTTCAAATGCTGAACCATCATAAAATGGTCAATGTTGAGTTCTTCAGCAACTTCGCTTGTAGTTGTAAAAGGATCAGCTGTGATGATCCTGTCAATTGGTCATTGTCAACTTCTGATGGCAAGTCACTATGTTGCTCATCTTCAAGGTTCTCATCTCCTTTGCAAAACTTCTTGAATCAACACTGCACTATACTTTCGTTAGCAGTTCCTGGGCCAAATGCATTGTTGATGCTGAGAGTTGTTTCTGCTGTTTTACAACCCATTTTGAACTTGAATAAAAAAAGACTTGAATATGCTTTTGTCTAACATCATCTCTATAGTCTAAAATAAATATAAAATTAATAGCAAGTAATAAGCTTAGAAAAAAAAACATAAAGCTAGAAATGTACATTAAATGCATTAAAATGGTGCATAACATAACTACATTGATTTAAGAATGCATCCTAATATTGGATGGCAAAATTCAACATTGCAAAACCATAATTACTTTTGTACCAACCTAACAGCTCCTGATGGCATCACTGACTCGATGGACGTGAGTCTGAGTGAACTCCGGGAGATGGTGATGGACAGGGAGGCCTGGTGTGCTGCAATTCATGGGGTTGCAAACAGTCAGACACGACTGAGTGACTGAACTGAACTGAACTGAACAGCTCCTGATGTGTTACCAGGTCTTGATGGTCACAGAGTACTTGACCATGGAGTACTAAATGGCCATGTAACTATAACTTCACATCAGCTGGATTGTTTCAATTCTTCTAAATCATTGAGTCAGCCCAGAATTGGTCAAGCAAAAGATGAAAATGGTATACCCAGATTGGGCCCGTGCATGACACACACCCTTGGTCAGCAGCATGAGCAGGTAACTCAGACACCCCTGTCAACTACAGTTGTTGTACCAGCTAACCTCCTTGACTTTGTACCAAAAACAAGCTGAAGGAGATGAAAGAGACTGTCAGTGCTTTCTAGCCACAGATGACAGAGTCCTGTAGCTGCACAAGTAGGACTTATTGTTACAACAAGATCGTGGGAATCTATGGAGCATCTCAGTAAGAGAGTGTTAGAAAGGACCTACTATAGAATTTGGGTTTATGTTACCCTGTTTGGGGGAGTGTTCAAAGGGTTGGGACTTTACTGTATACTTGAAGATATCAGGAAGTGATACGATTCTATGAATGGGCATCTTGATAAAGCTTATCTGTAAGACAAGATGAATGAAGTGAAGTTAAAGCTATACTTGGGCAAAGAAGCCACAATCAATCATTTCAGCTATGATAAGAGGTTGTGTGGTCATTTTTTATGGTTTGAACTATGTGTATCTTTTTTTTTACAGTGTTTATAAGTGATTACAGACTGGTCTTATTTTGTCTTGATCCATCACAGTCATGGGAAGCCCTTGTCCAATGTTGATGCTCTGCAAAACTATGTCAGTATTTAACAGGAGGATAGCAAGGCATAGATATGAGTTCCAGGCCAGCTTCTAGAAATACCAAGGTTTGGCTGGTGGTGCCCAACCAGTTCCTGTCAGGGGCTGCTTTCCTCTTCCATGATAAAATGTTATTTATGAGCTGGGTAAGTGAATGAGGGCCAAAAATGTACAAGTGGTAGCTTCCACCACATTTGAAATTGGATTTGAAGCCTTTAGAGAGGACAAAGCTTCCTTAAGGGTGGAGTTGTGACAGGTAAACCTGGTCATTTACTTTGTAAGGAAGGAGAAATGACTTGAAATAATGAAATAAATAGATGTAAAAAAATACCCAGGAAGTGAGCAATGGCCTGACTATCTGGTTAGAAGTCTGGAAAGAAAAGAGCAGGAAGACTGGAGAAAAGGAGGTCTAGAGCAAAGGCCTGGAGAGACAGAACTGGGCACAGAGTGTGAAGATTTTTGTATCACATGCTAGCTTCCATCGGAACTCAGGAAAGAAGAGCAAACAAGTAAATCAATAAAATTATGTAAATGTGACAAGTGCCATTAAAGAAGCCAGCGAAGAGACTGAATTATGAATAATGGGAGGGAGAGGGAGTAGTGGTGATATGGAGCTACTTTAGAGTAAAGGAATGGGAAAGGTCCCTCTGAAGAACTGGCATTTCAGCTGAGACCTGGGCGACAAGGAGTGAATCAGTTGAAGTGGAGGAGAAGTGTGCCAGCTAGAATAGCATATGCAGGACTCTGAGGTGGGAAAGAGATTGGAATAAAGTGATCAAAAGAAGACATGCAACCAGACTAGGGTGAACAAGGGAGATGGCACAAGGGGAGAGTGAGATATTTAGCATCCAAATTATAGCAAGCCAGGAAAGGAGTTTGGGTCTTGTTCTAAGAAGTAATAAACAGTTCTGAAAGGTTTCACACAGAGTCGTGATGTGATCCAATTAATGATTTTTTTATTATTATTATTCTTTCCTGTCTGTGAAGAATGAACTGCAGGTGGGACAAGAGGGAGATGGGAAGATTAGTTAGGAAGGTACTGCAGTCATGTAAATTAATACCAATACGAATCAAGACAGGCTTTTATCAACCGTGTAAATGGGTTGCATGGTCTATCCTTGAGTGGGAAGTAGCTGTATAGGTGGATGACACCACCTCCCTCTTAGAACTGACAGTATAGTGTCTGACATTCTGACCAACTTTGGTTCCCAAAATATATGTGGTATGTTATTTTACAGTCCAGCAGAATCAGTACAGATTTAATGTTAAGAGCTTACCTGCTGTGCCATAGCCCCTCAAACATCACCCCCTGCCTATATCTTATCTTTTGAAAGCCAACTTCTATAGTCAATTGTAGATTAAATTTCCTCTACATGAGCTTTCACCCAAAGACCCATATTGAAATAAAGAAAACCAAACTCATGAAGAGAATTAACTTTCTGTGTGTACATATATCTCTAGACATAAAATTTTTTACAAGGGGCTGAATGCAGTAAAAAAGAAAGAAATAAGTTCCCACTTAGCTTTGTTGAGCCAGCAAGGTTGCCTGGAGTGCCAGCCATAAGACAACACTTTCGCAAAGAGCACAGAATCCCCAAGCCCATCTGCCAACCCTGAGTTTAGTCAACTTGATTGCTCTTCATAAAAGCTGTCAATGAGAAATAATAACATATCCACTTCATTGAAAACATAATCCAATTCTTCTTTACTCTCTGTTAATGGTGTCAACACATTGAATATTACTGTTTTCCAAGAGAAAAAAGGAGAAACATTCACTTTGATAAACTGGACTCAAAAATTTGTTCTATGCTACATGAAATTCACCTGTCACTTAAATACAGAAAGAATTTTAAAGAGAGTTTTAAGATAATTAAAATTTATGCTAAAATGATTTCTCATTTATGGTTTGTGAGCACTTTACATCAGAAATCTGCACTTAATGGTTACGAATTCAGAAAATAGAGAAATGCAATGGCACAATCAGTCTGGCAGTACCTCAACTAGATAGGAAGAAAAGGGCAAAGAAAAAGAATCATCATATGAACCTGTAGCATTTTTCCCCTGAATTCTAAGACTGAAGTTAGTTGTACCCACTCTTTAAATACATTCTTGATGTTCCAAATATTGGAGGAAAGACTACTGTATATTCCTTAGAGAGAGGAAGCTTGTGAAGTTTTAAAAATATACTCCTTTGATTTTAGTATTGAAGTGCTGTGAATGTGGGCTTCTTTCAAAAGATATTAAAATAATTATAATGCTGACAGAATAATCAGAACTTAGTGTTTGGGTAACCAATTATGACATTTCTGATTGGAACTCTAACTTCAAGTTAAAAGAAAAAAAGATACATACCTTCAAGGATGATTTATGTAAATAACTGATAGTGTATTTAAACCACATTCTGCCTTAAATTTGTTTGAAAATGAGGACAAAATGAACCAAGTCAAGCAAAATAAACATCCCAAGAGAGTAAAATATATAAAATCATTTTTACATAAAAAACCCTGCACTCTGAGATTTGAACCTGTCATGGTCTACACCTTGATCATTGCCTGTCAATTTGTACGTCTGACTGTGAAAGACACGTGGCCTCAGTAAGCCTCAGTAACCTTAGACATTTTGGTTTATCGAAATGTCTAAGAATTGAGGCCTATGAGCTGAAGAATGAATCACAGGGAAACTCATTTCTAGAACTCTGATGACAAATGAGTTGATAAGATCAGAATTAATGAACTGAAGTTCTTACAATGGACTCTGCCTACCACTCTAATTCCTTACAAGCCCTTTTCACTTATCCTGATGTTATACTTAATAAATGTCTTTCCCCAACACCTTTCAGGGATTTTCAAGAGTATCCACATCACCTACCCCAACACATGCACACACATGTATGCATCTTTTTCTTCTTTGCTTTAATTAGAAAGAGGAATTTGATAGTTTCAAAATCATCTTGTTTTAAAAAGCCATGTTATAGCAGTTAATCAATCCATCACCCATGAATCTGTTGTGGTTAGAGATCTTTATATCTTAAGCAATTTAAGGCTTTTCCCTCTTTTCATAAGGACTAAATCTTCCAAATTCACTTTTTCTTCAAGTCAAAGGAAGTTTTGAGCTATGTTTGTAACCTTTCATTAAATTTTACTGCTTTGAGAGACTGTATGTGGTATTTGAAAACATTTTATACTTATCTTAAAAATTATATAAATACACTAAAGTGAAAAACATTATTATCCACTATTTTGTGTTTTGGCATTTCTTTCTAGACTTTGTTTAAAAGCATACAAACTTATGTATGTGCAAGATTTTTAGGTATATGTAAGTATGTATATATTCTTACAACATTTACACTATCATTATATATATATTCTGCTTTTCAACTTAAACTTGTAACAGAAGAAATTTTTACATACTCACCAAAGTCATAATAATCAGTTTAAATTACTTCATGTCTATTGGCTTAATATGTTCCCACTTAACGATTTTACTACCATAAAAATTTTATCTTTTCTTCTATTTTTCACAGTTGGGAAAAATTATATGTAATAAGAAATTAGGCTACTATGAATACCTTCTCACAAGTACCTTTAATGAGTTTACTTTTTTGAAATAATTTTGATTATTACAGAGAAGTTGCAAAGACAGTAAAGATGTTCCCATGTACCATCCCACCCAGCTTCCCATGTGTTAACATCTTGCATTACCATGGAACATTTGTTAAGATTCAAAATATTAACATTACTAAACCATAGACTCTAGACAGATCCACCAATTTTTATACTAATGATCTTCTTAACACTTTTGGTTGATGTCTTTCACTAGTTCTGAAAAATTATCAGCCAATATGTTTTAAAATATTGACTGTACTCCAGTCTACATTTCTTTTAACTTCTTTTTGCTATTTCTTATGTCTTTCTCTCTATGTTGCATTTTATTCAAGCTTTTCTCCCAGTTTTTTTTTCTCCCATTTTTTAAATTCTCTCATCTGCAGTCTCCTGCAAAGCTCGTCTTCTGAGCTTTTGTTGTATTTTTTGTATAACTTTTTACTTTCTATAAAGATTTATATGGTACTTTTTCAAAAATATTTCGTTCCTCTTTAGCTTTTTTATCCCCACATATATTTTTCAAGCTTTCTTTCATTTCCTTAAATATAGTAATATATTAATTATCTATTGCATAACAAGCTGCCTGAAGACTTAGCAGTTTGAAACAACATACATTTATTAGTTCCCATTTTCTATGGGTCAGGAATCCATGTCCAACCCAGCTGAGTCCCTTGCTTCAGGGGTTCTCACAAGGTTGCACTCCTGGTATCAGTAAGGGCTATAGGTATATCTTGAGGATTGATTCATGATTGTTTGCTGAACTCACTTCCTTGCAGGCTGTTGGGTTACAGGCTTCAGTTTCTCACTGAAGTAGGCTGGAGGTCACCCTCAGTTGCTCTTTAACATTGCAGTTCATTTCATTAAAGCAAGCAAGTCAAGGAGATATAAGACAGAATATGCTAGTAAGACTGAAGTCACAGTCACAATCACGGAAACAATGTTCCATCACTTTTGATGTGTTCTATTTCTCTGAGTAAGTCATCACATCTAGCTTTCCCATTCAAGGGGAGAAAGATACAAGAAAGTGTATACTATAATTGAACACCATTTCAGAAACCTAACACAACTGAACACTTATTTTATAGACTACCTAAAAATTTCACTCTTGTCAGTCCTAGATCTGCTCTGTTGCTTTTATTGCTTCTCACTCATGGAGCCTTGTCTCCTTGTGTGCTTTGATAGTTTTTACTGCGAACATTTCAATTTAATCAGTTTTATTTGTGGCAAAACAACTGTTTTGAGATCTGGAACGAAGGTGAATTTCTCTAGAGAGGATTCACATTTGCTTCTATCAGTTGCCTATGGGAATTATCAGTTAATGTGCAATTAAGTTTTCATCTCCACATGTTGGAACCAATAAGATTACATGAATTTAGACAGAAACTGGTCTAAGAATTAGCTTAAGATTAGAAATTATGAATAATGATGTTTTCTTTTTTACACTTATTAAAGTTCATGTCTGTTGATTTCCCTAACATCATCCTAGTGAGAGGAGATATATGTTTAGTTTTGTTTCAACATTTTGTATTGCGTGTGGTGTCTGGCACCCCAGGTTAATGGCAAGATGGTATCCTTGTAGACTCTTTATATTGGGTAGATATTTCATCTCATTCTTTATGCCCTCTGAAACTGTGAACACTGAAGTGCAAGTTCATACTGGTCAATAAACACCCTCAGTGTAAAATTTATCCTTGGTACTCCAACATAGCCCTGTGTTCCTACTTTTACTTATTGCTTTATCAGGAGGATATTTTACTTGCTCTCTAGCTCACTGATGCATATAAGATTATTTTTTCTAAGATACTTAGTTTTATTCAGTGAGATTGTATTCAGTTTCTTAACCATCACATTATCAGAAAAAGAAACTTGAGGGTTTCTCATGGTTCTTCATTTTCTTGAAAAAAAAAAATTATAGATCTGATATTAGGTCCATACTGGGCTTTGGAAGATCAGATATTGCTCTATCTTCAATGAGTTTTCTGTTTAGGGGGGAGACAATGTTATAAATTGTGACACATACAGTGTAAATTCTTAATTAAGGCAAAGGTATTACTATGAGGGCGCAGTGAAGAAGGCAATGGCACCCTAATCCAGTACTCTTGCCTGGAAAATCCCGTGGACAGAGGAGCCTGGTAGGCTGCAGTCCATGCGGTCGCTAAGAGTTGGGCACAACTGAGCGACTTCACTTTCACTTTTCACTTTCATGCATTGGAGAAGGAAACAGCAACCCACTCCAGTGTTCTTGCCTGGAGAATCCCAGAGATGGGGGAGCCTGGTGGGCTGCCGTCTATGGGTCACACAGAGTCGGACACGACTGAAGCGACTTGGCAGCAGCAGCATGAGGGCACAGAGGCAGGTACAAATAACTTAGCCATGATGGGAGTTCAAAGTGTATACCTAGCTTTCATATTTTGAAGGATAACTTGCATTTTCTCCAAATGACAGTGAGAAACCTTTGACAAAAATGCACTTCTGATAAAATGTTTACTCATTATATGAAACTTCTTGTCAAATTTCAATGAAATATTTATAGTATATTGACTTGTAATGAGCAGTGGTCTAACATTATGTAGTCTAAACATTAGCCAGAGTTTCCTTCATGGCTTTGATGTCAGTAGACTAGGCAGTCATCTTTGTTTTCATTTTATTTGAAGGAAATTGAGCCCCCAGGAGGTCACATTTTTTGTTGTTAATTCGCTGTGTTGTCTCAGTGAGAACAAGTGATACTGCTAGAAGAGAATGAAGCTACTAGAAAGCTCTGAGATACTGACTGGGAGTCACTGGGGAAACGTGGTCACTGGCATGGTTCAATGGAAAGATAAGTAGGATGTCTGGAGGCATGTGTTTAAGGAAAGTACTTTTGCTTACTTCTCTAATAGCATATTCTCTTTGCTTCCCAGGCAAATAAAGCACATAAAACAAGCTTCTTATCTAACTATATCCCAGGATTTTTAGAGGATCAATTAAAATAATTAATGTAAAAGCTTTAAAAGCTTTACAAAGTATAAATGTGGTTTTCTCAATTTTGTTTCATATTCTGTCTAGGAAGTAGCATAATAAAATATTGTTAAATTAAATGCCTCATTTCTCAAACTCAATCCCAACTTTCCTCCCATATCTTTACAAGAAATCTAAATGTTGCTAACTCATGGTTAAGATTTGGATTCTTGGTAACCTAGAGATCCTGTCTCACCATACTTTAACCAAAACTTTGTTTACATCTCCCTGGAGGTCATCCTCAGCTAAATAGCCAAGAAAAGAAATTAGCAGAGTCCTGGGTTTCTCCTTAACACATCTGAATGCATGTGGGAAATTTTCAGCCCTCATTCTACTTTTTAATTTTTACCAAGAAATCCCCCAGTTTGGCTAGATGGGTAAGAATTTGGGTGGGAGGGTGGCGGTGAAGAAGAGTGAAAGCATATTTTAAAAAGTCTATTAGATGAGAGGTAAATAATAGAATTCAATGAGTGCTTGTTTGCCAAACACATCATATTTCCTGGTTCTAAACCTCTCACTTACCTTGCAGTCTAGGTTTCATTTTTTTTCCTCTTTTATAGATGAGGAAGATGAAACTCAGAGAAGTGAAAACACTTGCCCAAGACCATGGCATAGTAAATTGTCATGTGTCAAAATTCAGACACATGACTCTCACTTCAAAGACTATGTCTTTTGCTCAATGCTTCCTTATGACTGTAAAATAAGTTTGTCTTTTCTACTCATTCTTTGCTAAGGAAAACAGACTTATTATTTTCAAGTGCTCCATTCATATATTCAATCAGTAGCTGGTCATTTAATTTAAGATAAATTGTCAGTAGAGACTTGGCTGGAAAATTAACTGTTGGGGCTCATCTTAGAAAGAGAAAGAGGGGCTTTTTAGGTTTCTTTTTGTTTAGTTTTTCTGATGGGAGAATAAAAAGGAGAACATCTTTTCCAAGTGAGGGCTGAAATCCTGAGACAGTGAGTGATGCTGTGTTTTGCTTTATTTGCACTTTAGAATTGAAGGTTTGCAGCATGGAGCAAGTTTACTGGCACCATTGTTTTCAACAGCACCTTCTCACTTTGTGTCTTTGTGTCATATTTGGTAATTCTCACAATATTTCATTTTTTTCATTGCTATTGCATTTGTTATGGTGATCTGTGATCAGTCATCTTTGACTTTACTATTGTAATCATTCAGGGCACACATGTAAGATGGTGAACTTAATCAATAAATGTGTGTGTTCTGACTGCTCCATCTACCGGCCATCCCCCCATCTCTCTTTTTTCCTGGGCCTCCCTATTTCCTGTAATACAATGATATTGGATTATGCAAATTAATAATCCCACAGTGGCCTCTGTATTTCAAATAAAGAATCACACATCTCTCACTTCATTTTTTTTGTTTCTTTTCTTATTTTTTATTATTATTATTTTTTACTTTACAATATTGTATTGGTTTTGCCATACATCAACATGCATCTGCCACGGGTGTACACATGTTCCCCATCCTGAATCCCCCTCCCACCTCCCTCCCCATACCATCCCTCTGGGTCATCCCAGTGCACCAGCCCCAAGCTTCCTGTATCCTGCATCAAACCAGGATTGGCGATTCATTTCTTATATGATATTATATATGTTTTAATGCCATTCTCCCAAATCATCCCCCTCTCCCTCTCCCACAGAGTCCAAAAGACTGTTCTATACATCTGTGTCTCTTTTCCTGTCTTGCATATAGGGTTGTTGTTACCATCTTTCTAAATTCCATATATATGCATTAGTATACTGTATTGGTGTTTTTCCTTCTGGCTTACTTCACTCTGTATAATAGGCTCCAGTTTCATTCACCTCATTAGAACTGATTCAAATGTATTGTTTTTAATGGCTGAGTAATACTCCATTGTGTATATGTACCACAGATTTCTTTTCCATTCATCTGCTGATGGACATCTAGGTTGCTTCCATGTCCTGGCTATTATAAACAGTGCTGTGATGAACACTGGGGTACACATGTCTCTTTCAATTCTGGTTTCCTTGGTGTGTATGCCCAGGAGTGGGATTGCTGGGTCATATGGCAGTTCTATTTCCAGTTTTTTAAGGAATCTCCACACTGTTCTCCATAGTGGCTGTAACTAGTTTGCATTCCCACCAACAGTGTAAGAGGGTTCCCTTTTCTCCACATCCTCTCCAGCATTTATTGCTTGTAGACTTTTGGATCGCAGCCATTCTGACTGGTGTGAAATGGTATCTCATTGTGGTTTTGATTTGCATGTCTCTGATAATGAGTGATGTTGAGCATCTTTTCATGTGTTTGTTAGCTATCTGTATGTCTTCTTTGGAGAAATGTCTATTTAGTTCTTTGGCCCATTTTTTGATTGGGTCGTTTATTTTTCTGGAATTGAGCTACAGGAGTTGCTTGTATATTTTTGAGATTAGTTGTTTGTCAGTTGCTTCATTTGCTATTATTTTATCCCATTCTGAAGGCTGTCTTTTCACCTTGCTTAGAGTTTCCTTTGTTGTGCACTATCTTTTAATTAGGTCCCATTTGTTCATTTTTGCTTTTATTTCCAATATTCTGGGAGGTGGGTCATAGAGGATCCTTCTGTGATGTATGTCAGAGCGTGTTTTGCCTATGTTCTCCTCTAAGAGTTTTATAGTTTCTGGTCTTATGTTTAGATGTTTAATCCATTTTGAGTTTATTTTTGTGTATGGTGTTAGAAAGTGTTCTAGTTTCATTCTTTTACAAGTGGTTGACCAGATTTCCCAGCACCACTTGTTAAAGAGATTGTCTTTAATCCATTGTATATTCTTGCCTCCTTTGTCAAAGATAAGGTGTCCATATGTGCGTGGATTTATCTCTGGACTTTCTATTTTGTTCCATTGATCTATATTTCTGTCTTTGTGCCAGTACCATACTGTCTTGATGACTGTGGCTTTGTAGTAGAGCCTGAAGTCAGGCAGGTTGATTCCTCCAGTTCCATTCTTCTTTCGCAAGATTGCTTTGGCTATTCAAGGTTTTTTGTATTTCCATACAAATTTTGAAATTATTTGTTCTAGCTCTGTGAAAAATACCGTTGAATTGAATCTATAGATTGCTTTGGGTAGTATACTCATTTTCACTATATTGATTCTTCCGATCCATGAACATGGTATTCAAATCAAACTTTAGAAATGATTAAGCTTAGTGAGGAAAGATGTTGAAAGCCAGGATCATCTAAAATCTAGTCCTCTTGCACCAGTTAGCCAGGTTGGGAATATAAAGTAAAAGTTATTGAAGGAAATTAAAGTTCTCAAGTGAACACAAGAATGATAAGAAATTGAAACAGGCTCATTATTGATTTGAAGAGTATTTTAATGGATAGAAGATCAAATCAACCACAACACTTCCTAAACCAAAGCCTAATCCAGAATAAGGCCCTAATTCTCTTCAATTCTATGAAGACTGAGAGAGGTGAGGAAGATGAGATTTAAAGAAAGAAATCACCTTCATTACACAAAATTGCAAGGTGAAGCAGCAAGTGCTAATACAGAAGTTTCAAGTTATCCAGACCATCTGGCTGAGCTCATTAGTGAAGGTGGCTATACCAACCACCAGATTCTTCAATGCAGACAAAACAGACTTCTATTAGAAGATGCCATCTAGGACTTTTGCAGCTAGAAAACAAAAGTCAATGCCTGGCTCAAAGCTTCAGAGGGCAGGCTGACTCTCTTGTTAGGGGCTAATGCAGCTGGCAACGTGATGTTGAATCCAGTGTTTATTTACCATTCTGAAAATGCTAGGGCCATTGAGAATTGTACTGCATCTACCCTGCCTGTGTTTATAAAAGGAAAAACAAAGCCTGGGTGACAGCACATCTATTTACAACCTGGTTTTCTGAATATTTTAAACCCACTGTTGAGACCTTCTGCTCCAAAAAAAAAAGATTCTTTTCAAAATCTTGCTGCTCACTGAAAACGCATCTGGAGCGCCTAGGGTTCTGATGGAGATATACAAGGAGATTCATACTATTTTCACATTAGTTAACACAGCATCTATTCTGCAACCCTTGGTTCAAGGAGTAATTTAGACTTTAAAATCTTTTAAATCTTAGTACTTAAGAAATTTATTTTGTAAGGTTATAGTGGCCATAGATAGGGAGTCTTCTGATTAATCTGGGCAATCAATTGAAAACCTTCTGGAAAATATTCAGAATTGTAGATGCCATTAAGGACATCTGTAACCCACAAGATAAGGACATCTGTAACCCACAAGATAAGGTCAAAATATTAACATTGATAGACATTTGAAAGAAACTGATTCCAACACATGCGGATGACTTTGAGGGGCTCAAGACTTCTTGAAGCCCCTCAAAGTAACTGCAGGATGTAGTAGAAATGGCAAGAGAATGAGAATTAGAAATGGAGACTGTGGGTCCCTTCTCTGTCCACTTGATGCTAACACAACATTGTTAATTGGCTATGTGTGTTAGTTGCTCAGTCTTGTCTGACTCTTCGCAACCCCATGGACTATAGCTCACCAGGCTCCTCTGTCCATGGGCTACTCCAGGCAAGAATACTGGAGTGGGTTGCCATTTCCTTCTCCAGTTAATTGGCTATACTCCAATATAAAAAAAAAGTTAAAAAAAAAAAAAGAACTGGAACCTGAAGATGTGACTAAATTTCTACAATATCTTAATAAAATTTGAACAGATGAGTAGTTGGTTTCTTATGGATCAGCAAAGAAAGTGTTCCTTGAGATGGAAATTATTCCTGGTGAAGATGCTATGAAGATTGTGGAAATGACAGCAAAGGATTTATAATCTTATATCAACTTAGGTGGCCCAACCAGCAGCAGGATTTGAGAGGATTGACTCCATTTTGAAAGAAATTCTACTGTAAGTAAAATGTTATCAAATAGCATTGCATGCTGCAGAGAAATTGTTCATGGAAAAGAGTTAATCAATGCAGCAAACTTCATTGTTGTCTTTTTTTAAAGCAATTGCCACAGCCACTCCCACCTTCAGTAACTTGATCAGTCAGCAGCCATCAACACTGAGGTAAGACATCCTCCAGCAAAAAGATTGTAACTTGCTGAAGACTCAGATGGATGGTTAGAATTTCTTAGCAAAAAGAGTAGTTTACACTGCTTTCCAGGTGGCACTGGTGGTAAAGAACCCACCTGCCAATGCAGGAGACACAAGGGACATGGGTTCGATCCCTGGGTAGGGAAGATCCCCTGAAAGAGAAAATGGCAACCCACTCCAGTATTTTTGCCTAGAGAATCCCATGGACAGAGGAGCCACGTGATCTATGGTCAGACACAACTGAAGTGACTTAGCATGCAGGCACATTATGTTATTAAATTTAGTTCTATTGCACAGTTAATAAACTACAGTATAGTGTCAGCATAACTTCTATATGCACTGGGAATCTAAAATATTTGTGTGATTCATGTAAACATTAACTTTGGCAGTGGCCTGGAACTAAATCCACAGTATCTCCAAGGTAAGTCTTATACACTTGTTATAATAGCAAAAAACTGGTTTAATATTTAAAGAAAAAATATATAGATGAAATATCTAAATAAGTTAGAGAAAAGAGGGACAAAATTTGATACTTCAAAACAGTGTTTCTTTTACCTTGGAAGCAATAACAACTAGGGTGGAATAAAATCTCCGTAAGTGACTACATGTTGCTTACATGGTGTCCAATGGCTCCTGATGAAAGAAAAGCAAAAATCAGTTTGAGCCACTAATGTCTCACCTCCTTTGGCAAACAAAACAAAATAAACTCTCAAAGGAAGAAACCCTCCTGCCTACCATGGTTCTCTCCAGAAAAGCTAGAATTAGTATATTTAAAAGTGAAGTGAAGGGAAAGTGTTAGTCGTATTTGATTCTCTGTCATTCCATGGACTGTAGGGTGCCAGGTTCCTCAGTCCATGGAATTCTCCAGGCAAGAATACTGGAGTGGGTTGTTATTCCCTTCTCCTGGGAATCTTCCAGACTCAAGGACTGAACCCATGCTCCTGCATTGCAAGCAGATTCTTTACTATCTGAGCCACCAGGGAAGACCCTTTCATCTACTTACTATAGATGAAATGTGTCTTACAGTAAACTCAGTGGAAAAAAAAAAGAAGGAACCTGAAAAGCCAGCAATGATATGCAGTCCAAATTCTTCAGTTTATAGGTGAGAAAAGTCTCAGAGAGGGAGAGTGACTGGAAGGAATACACAGGAATTAGAAATCCAATTGGGATTAACATCACAGCCATCTGCTTCCAGCCCAATGATCCTTCCACCGCTGCATTATTGCTTATGCAAAAGAGAAGGGAAGTGCACACACAGAATTTTAGGAATTTGCAAGTGTGCCTGTCTTCCTATATAACTGATTTTCAAGCTTCTTCTGTTCCTAGCAACTGAGCCCCAGGAAAATAAAAAAGAGAGAGACACCATCCCTTTGCATCATATGTTTATCCTTTATAGCTAATGCACAGTATAGCTGAAAATCATATAAATGATTTCTTAACTAAGAAACGTATATCTAAGGCAGCACATTAGCTTTGTGCTTTAAAAAGAAGCGTGTGCCACTACAGAGTATTCATTACGAGATAGCAGTCTCTATAGCTATATAATTGAATACAGGGAAATCCAGAATTTGCCAATGGAACTTCTGGTATAAAAAGGGTGTGTGAAATCAGTGTCATGATGCAACAGCCATTTCCTGCAGCCCAAAGAAGAGGCTGAAAAGCACAGTCAAAGAGAATTAATATTTTCTGGCATGAACGCATCACTGGCTGCACAAGGTGATTTTACTGTGCATTATACTTTAATTATAATTGCTCTGTAGCCATCTGTTCCACTTCATTCTCTAATTATAGATGCAAAAAGCATTTCACAACTCCCACCAGTAAAAAAGATCTGAGGGATTTCACGGCAGGCTTGCTCTGAGTTCCTCCCTCCTTTTCTTGGCCTGTGAACTCTCCCTTCAACGGTACACTGGAATAACCAAGAAAATGTCCGTGATGCTCTGATCATCTCAGAAGGTCTGGACTGGAGTGTCTGAGATTGTTCCTCTTATGATTAATTCTCTTCTACTTTATTATATACACTCTGTCCAACTAACTCTTCCAACGCCCATGGTCATATGTAACTTCCTGTTCACAAATGTTTTCCTTTTTTAAAAAAATTTAACCATTTTTAAAAGTATGCTATAATTGAGATACAGCATTGTATTAATTTCAGGTATACAACATAATGAGTCAATGGCAAGATGATCACATAAACCTAGTTAACATACATTTTTTTTTCCTTACAACTGCTTTCCTCTCTCACCAAAAATAATTTTTAATTAGTTATTTTATTTTCTTTATCTTCAGTGCTATCATTTCAAGAAACTCAAACTCCTCCCAATAACCCTACAAGAAAGCTGTTTTTGTTCTCATTTTTCAATGGAGAGGATAGATACAGAGATTTTAGAGGGTTATTTTTAGGTGACACAGTCAGTCAATAGCAGAGCAAGGCTTAAAACCACATCTTTTGATATTGATTCCCACTCCTTCACAGTCATTACTGTCATGCATCATTTGAAAGCAGTATTTAACTTATTAGGATAGCAGGGGTGTGCCAGAGTCAGTGCACAGTGCCTCACAAGAGCAAATTGTAGGCAACTCTTTACAACCTCAGGTTCAGTGACTCCTATTGGTAGCTTGAAGTTGATGGTGGTGAGTACAAAAGTCACACATTGCAGATCAGAGCTCCCCCTGCCCATCCGGGAAGCAGGTATTTATTCATCATCCACTAGACTGTCACTGACTATGGGAAATAGATACATGAATTCCCAGAAAAATAACACAATTTGGATCACAATGCCATCTTCATCTCTGAACTTAAATAATGTGTGCATGAACACAACTCAGGGATGGGAAAAAGCTTAGCTACTTTTCAAGACTCCCCCGCATGACTCTTTCAATATTCTGAAAACGGGGAGTCGTCTGATAGAATGAAGGCTTTTACTCATGGTGGTAAATTCAGAATTTTTGAATGAATCTTTTGGCTACAAAGTATTTATGGTTTTAAAAGCAACCAGCAAATTAGGGCTGCCGTCTATGGGGTCGTACAGAGTCTGACACGACTGAAGCGATTTAGCAGCAGCAGCAGCAGCAGCAGCAAATTAGGAGCTTAGATGCCCAGGAAGGCTCGAGATGATACACCGCAGTCTCAAAGCAGAAGGCTTCAGTTAGACAAGTAGTTCTTGACATCTGAATATACTCCAACAAGACATATGAAGCATGTGAGGGAATGATTTCTGGAAGCTAGATCTGGGCATTTCTGGAAAAAAAGTAAATTAGTGCATGTGGCTTTTCCAAGGGTGCTAAAGGAAAACAATTTAGAAATTTCATCAAAAATTCCTGATCTTTCATAAAAGCACGAATTCTAGCTACTCACAAGACTGAAGTTCATATCTAAGAGCAAAGTCTAAAAATACGCTGAAAGTCTAAAAATGAAACCTGAACTGAAGAAGGGTTTGAAACATCAACACTGGAACCAAAAATAAGCACCAACTTTCTAGATAGAAAATGAAGCATAAGCTTTTCACCCAGCATTTCTAGTGCAAAGCTCAAATCACAAAGTAATAGAAACAGAACAGTAAAATTCAACACATGTTACACTGATTAGAGATTCAATTAGGTTCTCTATATAGCAGAGACAGCTGCATAGGATGGTATGTATGTTTCCTAATGGACAGTTGAATTTATGTATGTGCTGATCTTAAAAAATTTACTTGTGGTGACCTCAAAATCTGATAGGAAAATTAAATACTAATATGTAATTGCCCAGCTCTGCTGGGCTCTGCTGCTTAGACTTTGGGCAAATTGATTAAAATTTATGCATTTGGTGTTCTTATCTGTTAAATGGGTACAATAACTGTATTCCTCTTTGGGTTATTGTAAATAATTACATAATTTTAATAGAAAGTGCTTAGAATAATACCTGACGTGTAGTAAGTGTTTAATACATGTTAACTTTTAAACCAGTCAGCCTTCTCATTTCACAAGATAAAATACTGATGCCTAGAGAGGTTACATGCATTATTCAAAGTCATGTAAATTAAAGGTAGAATTAGAATTAAGACCCATTACCTTTTTCCCTTGTTCCACCACCCTCCTCAATAGTTCTGTGCTGAGTTATTTGCATTTATTCAATTAAACAAGTATTATCAAACTTCAGGATTGGGTTCTCTCAGCATTTCTTCTAATACGAGGACAAAGGACAAATTTAATTCTCAAACATAGGGTCTTATGACTCCAGATGATCTCTTCAACATGCTACCATTTCTCAGTTATGTGTTTTTGGAATGAGATCTTACCTATTTGTGAAATAGGAAAAACTCCTGTTTCAACAATAGTCCCAGGAAGCTTATGTGAATGAACTATGTGAAGGAGTTGCATTGTTGAGGGAAATAAATACATTCAAAAAAGAAGAAAGAACAAAGAAAGTACAAACTTAGGTAAACAGTTCAATATTTTACCCAGACAGTGACAAAACCAGCTACCAAGAAAACTGAGATGCGGAGCCTTGCTGTGTCCCTGGAGACTGGAAACTCATTTGACAAAACTGTAAAACATGGGTTAGCACCAAAGAACCGATTAATGACTTGAATTTGGTAAACTCCTTAATCTCCAACCCTAGAAACGGCTAGTAAGGAAGAAACTGCCAGGCCTCATTGAATGTTACTGCTACTAATGTTGTTACTGCTGCCCTTGCTCTTGCTGTTTTGGCTTCTCATTATTATTCACCTTGCATATTCTTCCACCTCTGAAAGAAGGATTATTCATTCATGATTTTCTCTGAGTACTCCCATTTCAAAATAAGTGTGATTGAAATGAACACTCATTGAAATGAACAGAGAGAATCTCTGAGAAATCAGGCCACAGAGTATAAGTCCAGTGCCCAGGCAAATTATGAAAATTGATGGGTCCAGAGAGTTCACAGAGTCTGAAATCCAAGCCTGGGGATTATACTTAGGCCAAGTTGGACACAAGTATAAAGTTGAAGCAGTGAAGTGGCTGCTAGCAGCAGGAAATTTGTCAAATGTTAACATGAGGCAAATTCCAAGGACAAAGACTAGGAAAATAGAAACCAATCAGGAAGGTAATTATGCATGCAAAAACTGAAATAAAGGTGAGGAGAGAGAGACTGAGATCTCACAAGGTGAATATAATGTTGAAGTCAGTTCCAAATTTGAAGACTGGACAGCTGGGAGAGGATCAGGGAGCTGAGGGAATCAGAGGGACATTTGGGCACTGTGTTAACCTATTTGAACGCTCCAGTTTCTGCTTTGCTGTAGTCTAAATCATGGTACCTTATACAAATTCTTAGCAGTTATGCCTATTAACCTTGCATAATCTCTCCAAGATCTGACTTCTATTTGGTGTCTCCCAAGAGTTGACTCAGTCACGCTACTAAAGTAACGCTCAAAATTCTCCAAGCCAGGCTTCAGCAATATGTGAACCGTGAACTTCCTGATGTTCAAGCTGGTTTTAGAAAAGGCAGAGGAACCAGAGATCAAATTGCCAACATCCGCTGGATCATGGAAAAAGCAAGAGAGTTCCAGAAAAATATCTATTTCTGCTTTATTGACTATGCCAAAGCCTTTGACTGTGTGGATCACAATAAACTGTGGAAAATTCTGAAAGAGATGGGAATACCAGACCACCTGACCTGCCTCTTGAGAAATTTGTAGGCAGGTCAGGAAGCAACAGTTAGAACTGGACATGGAACAACAGACTGATTCCAAATAGGAAAAGGAGTATGTCAAGGCTGTATATTGTCACCCTGCTTATTTAATTTATATGCAGAGTACATCATGAGAAACGCTGGACTGGAAGAAACACAAACTGGAATCAAGATTGCTGGGAGAAATATGAATAACCTCAGATATGCAGATGACACCACCCTTATGGCAGAAAGTGAAGAGGAACTCAA
>NW_011494866.1:2272006-2280848 GCF_000754665.1 Bison bison bison
CCTCTTGATGAAAGTGAAAGTGGAGAGTGAAAAAGTTGGCTTAAAGCTCAACATTCAGAAAACGAAGATCATGGCATCCGGTCCTACCACTTCATGGGAAATAGATGGGGAAACAGTGGAAACAGTGTCAGACTTTATTTTTCTGGGCTCCAAAATCACTGTAGATGGTGACTGCAGCCATGAAATTAAAAGACGCTTACTCCTTGGAAGGAAAGTTATGACCAACCTAGATAGCATGTTCAAAAGCAGGGACATTACTTTGCCAACAAAGGTTTGTCTAGTCAAGGCTATGGTTTTTCCTGTGGTCATGTATGGATGTGAGAGTTGGACTGTGAAGAAGGCTGAGTGCCGAAGAATTAATGCTTTTGAACTGTGGTGTTGGAGAAGACTCTTGAGAGTCCCTTGGACTGCAAGGAGATCCAACCAGTCCATTCTAAAGGAGATCAGCCCTGGGATTTCTTTGGAAGGAATGATGCTAAAGCTGAAACTCCAGTACTTTGGCCACCTCATGCTAAGAGTTGACTTATAGGAAAAGACTCTGATGCTGGGAGGGATTGGGGGCAGGAGAAGAAGGGGACAACAGAGGATGAGATGGCTGGATGGCATCACTGACTTGATGGACATGAGTCTGAGTGAACTCCGGGAGTTGGTGATGGACAGGGAGGCCTGGCGTGCTGCGATTCATGGGGTCGCAAAGAGTCGGACATGACTGAGCGACTGATCTGATCTGATCTGAAGATGTCTCAATTCCATCCCATAGATTTATGGTGTTCTATGAGTGTGATTTCTGCCTCTGTCCAGATTATTCAGATGAATGCCTTACCCCTGCGTATGGTTTTTCAGGTTTCTTTGACTTTATACACCTCAAACAATAGGCCAGGCTGGATCTATACCCTCCACAAATTCTGGAATTCTCATTTAGAGCCAACCATAAGGAAATGGTGGTTTACCGATGGCATCGCTGCAGATTTTTTTATGGCCAGGCTTATGTCCTGGTCTCAAGGTGTTATGTAATGCTTCTTAGTGTTGAAATAAGCTTATGTACTATATGCCTTGTGCTTCCTTCTATGTAAATAAGATATTCTTCTTTGACTTTATCTGGTTTGAGGTTCATAGAGCTTATTGAATCTGTGGTTTCATTCCTTTTGCTTATTTTGAAAAGTAGCTAGAATGTCTCTTCCAGTGTTGCTTATGTTTATTTCTCTCTTGTCCTCTCCTTCTTTCCCTCTGTCATCAGTTCTCCTTCTATATTTCATTTGCTATATTTTTTTTAAAAATCTGTATCTTTCATCTTTCTCCTTTCAGTGCTTCAGTTGGATATTTTCTACTGTTATTTAGTTCAATATCTTCCATTATTTTGCTTCTAATCTGCTACCAATCTGGTCTATTGAACTTGTAAGTTTAGTTTAGTATTAATATTTTACAGGTCTACAATTGCAATTCAATCACTTCATAAATTTTAAGTTGAAATATTTCATCTATTTTCTTACATGTTAATCCTAGCTATAAGCCCCAATCTGACAACCATGCTATGGCTTTTTTCAACTATCTACTTTTATCTCTAAGATTTTGGTCATTTGATTCTGTTTTTACTTTGTTTTGCAATTTAATTTCAGCTATTTCAGTAAAGCATTTTAGAGATACTGAATAATGTTATTTTTCTCCAAAGAGGAGTCAAATTTTCTCAGGCAGGCAGACGGAATATCTACACATCACCTCGGTCCTGCTAGTACTGGTTTTGGACTTTGTTTGGTCAGATCTACTTCAGTTTTGTCCATACATAGTTTGAAGGCACAACCCTAGGGCTTTCTCCTAGTCATGTTCCTTTCTGGGTTCTCAACTGAAAGCCTGAGTATTTACCAAGGCTCTTCCCTCTTGGTGGGGTTTGAGTCCCAATCTCCAAGTTCCCAACTCTTCTTGGCTGTTTAAATTTCTGACCATGTCTATAGTCTCCAAGCTACTGTTTTCTTTTGCATTTTTTTCTTCTGCTTTTCTAGTCCTGCACATGCCCAGCATTGGAGTTGGTCAACATTCCAGTGAAATTTACAGGTTGGAGTTCATCTGTAGGGTTTCCTCTTCCCTGTGCTTTTTCACCTTAAATCCTTGTCACTTTGATAGCCATGAACTCCAATCTCTGGCTCTTCTTCCTAGTAAGACTACTGCTTTCTGCTTAAGTTCTATGCCACCTACCTATAGCTGCTGTACAGTGCAGCTAATGAAAACTAGTCTATCATGGCTAAAATCCAAAGTTTATTAGACGACTTTAAAAATGTAAACATGTTTATTTTATAATCTTTATACATTTTAATTTATTTTCAGTTTTAGATTTTTTGAGATGACTTAGGGGAAAAAAGTCATTTGTAAAATTTGTTTACTAAATAAAAACAACAACAAAAAATTCAGTACTAAGTAAAAATGAAGTAAATAAACATATAAAACAGAAGAGTTGATATGTTTCTATGAAAAAGCATAGTATTACATCTGAAACTGTTTACAGGTAGCCAAGGCAAAAAAGGAAATATTATCTAATATGTAAATCTCATTATCAAAAAGAAAAGAGCATATATCTACTTACAGAGAAAATAAAATTTTTCATAATACGCAATTTTTAAATAAAATATTTTAGCAAGATTATCTATAAAGGCTTTATCTAAAATGCCAAAGTAGTTCCTTACAACCTACATTAATAGCCAAGGTGATGGCATTACATAACAACACAATAAATATATATGTGTTTGCCTTGACAACAGATGACAATGCCTAATAGCTACTAAAACTTAAAGGATATTATAAATTTTTTTCTTTTGTTACATATTTCTTATACCTTTAGAAATATAAGTACAATAAAAATAATGAACTTCAATCCACACTTACTTCATTATGTATTTAATTTTTAATCATAATATCTAAAGGCATTGAGGAAATGTCACCATATATGTATACCACTAATCTGATAAACCTTACAAACAAGGACGTAGGTAGACTGGCATCAAGATATGAAAACATCACTATCAGAAAGATTGCATAGAAGTGTGTGTGTGCTAGTCACTCAGTCATGTCTGACTCTTTGCAACCCAATGGGCTGTAGCCCACCTGGGTCCTCTGCCCATGTACTTCTCTAGGCAAGAATACTTGAGTGGGTTGCCATTCCCTTCTCCAGGAGATCTTCCTGACCCAGGGATTGAACCCAGATCTCTCACATTGCAGGAAGATTCTTTACTGTCTGAGCCACCAGGAAAGTCTTTACATAAAAGGAATCTGGTCAAATTAATTACAAGCCAGTGTAAGACTCTCCTGCCATTTGGTGGATGCAGCTGAGTGTCTAACATAAGTTGGTTGTACTTGTTGAATGAATGGATGGATAAATACACAAAAAATGTGAATGACTTTTGGCCCCAGACATTCGGACAGTGCTCACCTCACAGACAGAATTATATGACTCCAGCTGTGGAATTTGCAGAGTTTGCTGGGTGATGAACCAGGCATCTTGATACTATACTTTTCAATTTCATCAGCATCTTTTATAAACCATCTGTAACATTACAGTGATGCCTCAATTAACAAAGCCTTTGGAACAAAGCTCCTTTATAATCAAGTTGGCAGCATCAACAATAGCTCATAAACATGCAAAGTATGCTACCATGTGTCATTCAGCTCAGTGACAATGTTCCAATCAGGCTGCCTGTGTGCGCATGGCAGAATACCGTTGCCCACAGCTCCCATTGACACGCACAGTCAGAAGACCTGATCCCAGTGTCCCTGTGGCATTATTTAGCTTGCTCTTTCCCCTTGGCTTTTTTGTTTTTTCTTTTCTGATCTTTGTTTCACATTTAATGGTAATCTTCCCACTCAAGTGTCTGATGTCCTCTTGTACTTTACTTACCTTGCCAAAACCACCAAAAACTGAAAAACAGGTCCTGTAGGTAGCTCTGTACAGTTGTGACTTGCCCAACTGATCTCAGTTACTTTTTACATTTATGCAGTAGGGAGTATGCATTTTTGAGAATCCTTTGGGAAGCAAAGTGGTCAGATCAGTCCATCCTAATGGAAATCAACCCTGAATATTCATTGGAAGGACTGATGCTGAAGTTTAAGCTCCAGTACTTTGGCCACCTGATGCAAAGAGCTGACTCATTGGTGAAGACCCTGATGCTGGGAAAGATTGAGGGCAGGAGGAGAAAGAGACAACAGAGGATGAGATGGTTGGGTGGCATCACTGACTCAATGGACATGAGTTTGAGCAAACTCCAAAGTTAGTTAAGGACAATCGAAGTCTGGTGTGCTGCTGTCCATAGGGTCACAAAGAGTGGGACATGACTTAGCGACAGAACAACAACAAGTATGCATTCTGTGATCACATTTACCCATAGTGCTGAACTTGGATAACAGGTATCTTACAATGAGCTCTGGGAAGAGCATAGCATGATCCGTGTCATAAAGTCCCCACTGCTAGCGCTCATGCTCCTCTGCAGTCAGTCTTGCTGAGCCATAATCTCCACACTTACCAAGCCATAGTCTCCACACTTACTGCCAAGGATCCTTCCAGATCTAACTTTCTAGGATTCAAAATTCATAACTGAAAATGTGTGGAGAAAATATACTGTTTCTCATTTCTAGAGTTGAGAGAATTGAACATGTAAATTCTGACTGATGCTGTTTTATGGGTCTGAGTCACAAAAGAAAACAGATTTCTTTGATAATATTTCTCTTGCAATATAAAAGATATTCTGTCTGGGATGCTTCATAATCCCTTAGGGGGGGGAAAAAAAGCAGAGGATGACAAAACTGAGTGGCAAGACACCACTGCTATCATCTCAGAATCTGAACAGAAGTTTAAAGAGTCAGGACATGATTCACCATGTTCTTCCTTCTTTGTGTCTGCAATCAGGGAAGCAGGAATCAAAATATAGCCTCTATCAGCCTTTGTCCCCGAGTGTCTGTGTTGAGCATAGTTCTCTTGTCCACTCACTTTGTGCACATAAGGAATGAGAGAAAATATTGGTAGAAAAACAAACAAACCAATGTTAAGTTCTGCAGATTATCAAAGCCAGCTTTCTGCCAGTCTGGTTCTCCTGCCCCTCCACTAGCTCCAGGCCTCAGGGAAGGTGGAAGGAGGAAGTCTATTATTCAGTATTACTGAAATAGTCCTCCTGGCATGGTAATGCTGAGCATTTTTCCTGTAACTCTTCAGAGAGGATGTAGTTGGGGCTGTTCTTGAGCTTAGAATTTTGTTATCGTGAAAGTCAGGGGCTTTCAAAGGTAGTAAGTATATTTTCACTGATGCTAAGACATGGAATGGAGAAGGCAATGGCACCCGACTCCAGTACTCTTGCCTGGAAAATCCCATGGATGGAGGAGCCTGGTGGGCTGCAGTCCATGGAGTCGCTAAGAGTCGGACACGACTGAGCAACTTCCCTTTCACTTTTCACTTTCATGCGTTGGAGAAGGAAACGGCAACTCACTCCAGTGTTCTTGCCTAGAGAATCCTAGGGATGGGGGAGCCTGGTGGGCTGTCGTCTATGGGGTTGTACAGAGTCAGACACGACCGAGGTGACTTAGCAGTAGAGCAGCAGCAGCAAGACATGGAATAACAGACTGGTTTCAAATAGGAAAAGGAGTACATCAAGGCTGTATATTGTCACACTGCTTATTTAACTTCTATGCAGAGTACATCATGAAAAGTGCTGGGCTGGAAGAAATACAAGGTGGAATCAAGATTGCTGGGAGAAATATCAATAACCTCAGATATGCAGATGACACCAGCCTTATGGCAGAAAGTGAAGAGGAACTGAAAAGCCTCTTGATGAAAATGAAAGAGGAGAGTGAAAAAGTTGGCTTAAAGCTCAACATTCAGAAAACGAAGATCATGGCATCTGGTCCCATCACTTCATGGGGAAAACAGTGGAAACAGTGTCAGACTATTTTTCTGGGCTCCCAAATCACTGCAGATGGTGACTGCAGCCATGAAATTAAAAGACGTTTACTCCTTGGAAGGAAAGTTATGACCAACCTAGATAGCATATTCAAAAGCAGAGACATTACTTTGCCAACAAAGGTCCATCTAGTCAAGGCTATGGTTTTTCCAGTGGTCATGTATGGATGTGAGAGTTGGACTGTGAAGAAGGCTAAGCACCAAAGAATTGATTCTTTTGAACTGTGGTGTTGGAGAAGACTCTTGACAGTCCCTTGGACTGCAAGGAGATCCAACCAGTCCATTCTAAAGGAGATCAGTCCTGGGTGTTCATGGGAAGGACTGATGCTGAGGCTGAAACTCCAATACTTTGGCCACCTCATGCGAAGAGTTGACTCATTGGAAAAGACCTTGATGCTGGGAGGGATTGAGGGCAGGAGGAGAAGGGGATGACAGAGGATGAGATGGCTGGATGGCATCACCAACTCGATGCACATGAGTTTGGGTGAACTCTGGGAGCTGGTGATGGACAGGGAGGCCTGGCGTGCTGCGATTCATGGGGTCCCAAAGAGTCTAACACGACTGAGTGACTGAACTGAACTGAACTGAAGATATGTAAAGGGCTTCCTTGGTGGCTCAGTGGTAAAGGATCTGCCAGCAAAGCAGGATTTTATCCCTGGGTATGGAAAACCCCCTGGAGAGGGAAAATGGCAAACCACTCCAGTATTCTTGCCTGGGAAATCTTGTGGACAGGGGAGCCTGGTGGGCTACAGTCCATGGGGTCGCAAAAGAATCAGATGTGACTTAGCAACTAAACAACAACAAAGATATGTAAAAACATTCTTTCCTCTCGTTTCCTGTACGTCTACCCCTACAGAGTTCTTGAATATCTGGTTGATAAGTATCTTATAAGAAATGTTATCAAATGTTTTTCTAGTGCAAAATCTTCTACATAACCTTTGAGGTAAAACCCAGCTTTTGCCTCAGCACTTTCTTTTATAGGGAACTTAGCTTTTCAGAAGGCAACCAGCAACATTTACACATAGCACTGACTCTAGTGGAATTATTTTCTCTATGTTAAACTGAAACATATATCACTGTAATTTCTACCCAATAAAATTCTTAATCCTACTTCTTGAACGTAACATTTTAATCCTTCCCCTTGATAGCCCTTAAAATATTTTAAGAGAGCAAGCAAATTCCCTGCAATGCACATCCTTGAAATTTTCTCCCGAAGAAGAAACTTGAGTTCACAAAATTGGTTTACAGAGGAGATGATAATTATGTGGATGTGAAATGATTTCCAGGTGGTCACAACATTATTATTATTGTCATTAGTGCAGATGGAGTGAAAATTAGATAGGAGAGAAGTGAAACCCTCATGTCCTCATATCTTAAATGAGTTGATGAATCAGTTTGATTCATCAAAAACAGCAAGAAGCAGAAGCCGTTGGCAAAATCTCTATTTTGACAGGAAGACATTTCTATTCACATTCCCCTTCCTTACTCCCATCTCCTCTGACTCTTTTCGTTGCTAATTGTCTAAAATCAAAGTTTTGCTGCAAGCTTACTGATGACTAGAAAGAGAACAGAGAAACTACAATTACGAAGGATAAACTCAGAGATAAACAAAGGATCACATAGAGAATAACACATTGAGGGAAAAGAAGAAGTTCCCAGATAGAAAAACAAGCCATATCTAATATTTCAAAAATTAAAAAGGATAACTAAATTTCTCTGAATTTAGATCATAATAGAAATGCAAAAGCATAAATGGAGAGTAATATAATTAGCAGAAGCACAGGTGAATGATTTAGCCTTTTTTTTTTTTAACTACATTGGTGCGGTCACCTAAAAAAATGTGAAAATGTAGGCTACAATTATGGCAGGGTGTTTCCAAACAGAGGGAGCAAATTATTTTTCCCTCTCTGAGCTTGTTCTTCCTTCTACAAAAGACTGTAGTTTATTCTTAGATCAGTGGTTTCAAACTTAAAATATTACTCATGCACATAAATAATTAAATAAGTTAATTTTTTAATGTGTGTGCAAAAGTGATGGAATCTCTCTTCTCCCCAAGACACATCAAGGCAGCCTCTGTAGGGATTTCTCACAAAGAGCTCTGTCTACTCTTTTTCCAAGGTCTGGACTGTGTTCCTACTTTCTTGAACTGGCCCAAATTTTACATACTCTTCAAAATCCACCTCAAATTTCCTCCAGGAAGACTTAAATTACCCCTCCTCCTTTTCTCACTCCTTTGCAATTTCTTAGAGTCCTGAGTTATACATGTTTGCTTTGTCATCCCAAAGGAACTGTGAACTGCTTAAGGCAGCAGAGTGAAGATTCTCTACTTGCTAACTGTGAAACCTTGAGTAAATAACTAGACTTTGAGGTTCAGTTTCCTCATCTGTAAAATGGAAATGGATATACTCACTCAAAAGGGTTTTTGTAAGAATAAAATGAAATAGGACATATAAAACACAGAGAAAAAGTGTGGCACTATTAATTTCATCCAATGTTTTCTTTGTTCCTGAGAAAACCCTAACCCTAACCCTAAACCTGGTTTTTCCCCTTATTTCAAAACTCATGATTTGTCTACTCTGCTTTGTTACTTGAGTGGAGGCTTCTTGGTTCCTGCCCTTAGGAAAGTCTCAATACTTCCTCTTTGAGTGGGTGCAGGATAAGAGGTGAGACATCACCCGAGATCAGATTGGCAAGGAGCAGCTAGGTCTTCCTCACCCTTCCAGGAAACACTCTGATCCAGCTTTGTCTCATCTGTGGGAACCCTTTCTGGTAGAATCACTCTGGGACATCAGGATTCATAGTCTTATCGTTGGGAATAGCCAAGTCCCTCCCTTGCTTTCTGAGTCTGGGTCTGAGGAGCTAAACCTTTCTCCAGAAGAGTCCTTTTTTTGTTCCAGCCTTGCCCTTGTT
>NW_011494866.1:2280948-2294796 GCF_000754665.1 Bison bison bison
CCTTGTTTGTCTGTAGATCAATTCACAGTTCCCTTTCCACCCACTATACCCTGGATTTTAAAATCACCCTCAGGCCTTTAGGGGGCTTCCCAGTTGGCACTAGTGGTAAAGAACCTGCCTGAGAATTCAGGAGATGCAAGAGACACTCAATCCCGGGGTCCCTGGGTTGGGAAGATCCCCTGGAGAAGGGCATGGCAACCCACTCCAGTATTTTTGCCTGGAAAATTCCATGAACAGAGGAACCTGGTGGCTATAATCCATGGGGTTGCAGAGTTGGACATGACTGAGTATGCATAAGCATGAGTCAGGCCCTTTGAGGAAGACTTCCGTTTCCTCCTGGGGTAGTCACTGAAGTTCACTAAGTGCTATTTCCCCTGGTACAGCAGTTGTGGTGTCTCCCGAGACCTAGGTGGATACCTGCAGATGCAGAATGATCATTTAAATAAACCCAGACAATTCAGCAAACCCAAATTTGGAAGGTCTGGGTATAGGAAAACTGTAATTTTCTTGATGCAACAGTTGCTGACAGATTTCACCTACTTCTCTTCACCACGCACCCAGCCGCCCACATCTTAGCCTGATATGCTGTCCAGAAGTCACACATGTGGTCCTGGAGGGAGGACTTGGCAGCAGCCCTTCCTTCCCCAGGGCATGGTGGGGCATTATGTATAACCAATAACTCACTGCTAAGGGTAAATGCATGAAGACAACAATTTCAGGCAAGGGCGGGTTTCTCCACTCCAGCTGAATTCCTGACAGAACAGACTGCTGGCTCCACCCTGACCTTAACAGGAGCACACTGACCTTCCTTCTTCTGTGTGAAAGAGAGAAATATGCCCAAGAGCTTTCAACAGTGGCTTGCCATTCACTCCTTCCTTGTCTTGATTTAGTCAGAAAAAATGGCATCCTAAAGTAGAATGGAGACAAACGCATGGACTTTTCAGAAGCCACTTCTTCCTAAAACACAGTCAGTGAACTGCATGTTGCTAAGGACATTTCTGACAAAGAGTAGGGCACAACAGAAGCATTGAGCATGGTTCTCTCTATCTGTCCACCATATTTGGCAAAGTTGCAAAGAATGAAAATCTCACCAGGAATGTTGAGGCCCTTGCCTTCCAAGCACAAGGAAGTTACAAAGCATTTTTACCTGGAATATCTGAGGCAACTTGGAAGCTAGGATTTATTGCCTGGGTACCTACTATTTGCCAGGCATTGGGCAAATGGCTTATACACTTGCCTCATTTCATCCTTACAACAACACGTGAAGTAAATAGTACAATGATTATTTTCTGATGAGGAAGTTGAGGCTCAGAATACCAGCAAGTACAAGAATCTGG
Organism: Bison bison bison; assembly: GCF_000754665.1. Taxonomy (NCBI): domain Eukaryota; kingdom Metazoa; phylum Chordata; class Mammalia; order Artiodactyla; family Bovidae; genus Bison; species Bison bison. The sequence goes on from NW_011494866.1 coordinate 2,282,286, forward strand.
ATTCAAATCTTGCTCCTTCTTTGACTATTCTACACTGAGTAAGTAACCTTCATAATCTAGATCTCTTGTTAATCCACTGTATCCCAGGTCCTTGGGAAATCTTTGTAGTGAGTTTATGCTGAGTATGTAATGAGTGCTGTTCACGTATCATGTACTTGAGAGGATATGACAGAAGTAGAAGACAGCTGAGGCCCTTTCTTTGAGAGGTTTTAAACCAATTACTAAGCACTACATGCAAGGAATGCATAACTAGGTTCAGAATTGCAGGGTGAGATGAGACTGAACCTAAGCGCCATGGGGACACTCAGTGAGGGAAGGATGGCTGTAGGACCTAGTCTCCATGGAGGTCTTCACAGGAAAACTGACCTCTGAAGGAGTAAGGCCTCCCTTAGGCAGAGCACTAGTGCCTAAAGAAGATTATGGGTCAGCCTTATACATGACCCAAACTTTTTTTTTTTCTCATATTATAAAAAGATTTCTTTCCAAAGTCTTTATTTTACAAGATTTCTTTCCAAAGTCTTTATTTTACAATGTACAGTAATCACAAAAATGATTCTTCCAGGCACATCCACTCTCTTCTCCACAGTAGGGTCATCATTGTACTCTCTTGTTGACTCTAGAGACCAGGTGGACAGATTAACAGAGTGGGTCTCATCCTAGCTTACCTGCAAGACTATGGTAAGTCTCCACCCACCCTTCCACTGGTCTTCAGTTTCCCTGGTGATAAAGTGTTGGTTATGGAAGAACAGTCTATGAGGTTGCTCCTCATATTGGCATGCCATCGGTCCTCTCCTGCTCTGAAGTAGAGTGGGTATGGGGAGCAGGAGCCACCGCTCCCAGATCTGACCCAGGTCTGACTAGGTGTGTGCTTCTGGGGAACTACTTTTCACACACCAGGTGTCAGTTTTCCTGTCCATATAATGTCCAAGCTTAGGGATTTTATAAAGTCCCTTTCCACTGTGACATTTTATGAATCTAAAAATTATTCCTAATAAAAACATCCATTTGGATAAGAAAATAGAAAACACAAAATAGACCTCCTGAAGGCACCAAATTGAGTATTTGATGTTATTCAGTTAAATTGGTTGTGAATGGAATATAGCATCTTCTGCACAAACAATGACTCAGAAAATTAATTAGCTTCTGCTTTAATTAAATAATAATTCTATTTAATGCCAGTTAAAATACCACATCTGAGTCAATTGACTGCAGCATTGTGTATTTAATGTAGGAAACATGTTCCCTTGCCATGTGGAGCTGGGTTGATGACGGAGGTACTGGGGCTCTTAATTTCTAGCTAGTCATCCAGCATTCAGAACCACAGTATGAAAATTTCCAGAGGCCATGGGTGCAGCCTGCTCTGATGAAATCTTGCATACCTTAGCTTTCTTCATCAGATCATTTTGTAGGCCTTATTAGTAGCATTAAAGACAAAGAGAAAATCAAATAACAGCTCTGAATTTTCCAGATGCATTTTCAGAATCCAAGCCATGTCTACCCAGTGCAGCATCATTCCAGAAAACTCCAGTTATGGCTGGGCTAAAGAGACTTTTTGACATCTCTGAACTAGTATGATATCACTCATTAGATTCCTGCATAGCTGAGACAGTGGAACCACTGAATAATAATAATAATAGTTTTCCTACTGTTGCAACCAGATATAATCTTTCTCTCCTTCAAAACAACATGACTCTGGTTTATGCTAGCTTAAGGCAGCCACCATACCCCATATTAGATTTTGTGTGTATATGTATATAATTGTGTTATATCTGACTTCAGTTGTGTCTTATTTTCTTGACTTAATAGGTATATTAATAAAGGCTGCTTTAAAAATACTTTATAATATTTTTCCATACATTAATAATACTTTTGGAATTTCTTTTTTTTTTTTTAATTTAATAATTTTAAAACATGTGTTCCCCATCCTGAACCCTCCTCCCTCCTCCCTCCCCATACCATCCCTCTGGGTCATCCCAGTGCACCAGCCCCAAGCATCCAGCGTCGTGCATTGAACCTGGACTGGCATCTTGTTTCATACATGACATTTCACATGTTTCAATGCCATTCTCCCAAATCTTCCCACCCTCTCCCTCTCCCACAGAGTCCATAAGCCTGTTCTATACATCAGTGTCTCTTTTGCTGTCTCGTATACAGGGTTATCATTACCATCTTTCTAAATTCCATATATATGTGTTAGTATACTGTATTGGTGTTTTTCCTTCTGGCTTACTTCACTCTGTATAATAGGCTCCAGTTTCATCCACCTCATTAGAACTGCTTCAAATGTATTCTTTTTAATGGCTGAGTAGTACTCCATTGTGTATATGTACCACTGCTTTCTTATCCATTCATCTGCTGATGGACATCTAGGTTGCTTCCATGTCCTGGCTATTATAAACAGTGCTGCGATGAACATTGGGGTACACGTGTCTCTTTCCCTTCTGGTTTCCTCAGTGTGTATGCCCAGCAGTGGGATTGCTGGATCATAAGGCAGTTCTATTTCCAGTTTTTTAAGGAATCTCCACACTGTTCTCCATAGTGGCTGTACTAGTTTGCATTCCCACCAACAGTGTAAGAGGGTTCCCTTTTCTCCACACCCTCTCCAGCATTTATTATTTGTAGACTTTTGGGTCACAGCCATTCTGACTGGTGTGAAATGATATCTCATAATGGTTTTGATTTGCATTTCTCTGATAATGAGTGATGTTGAGCATCTTTTCATGTGTTTGTTAGCCATCTGTATGTCTTCTTTGGAGAAATGTCTATTTAGATCTTTGGCCCATTTTTTGATTGGGTCATTTATTTTTCTGGAGTTGAGCTGTAGGAGTTGCTTGTATATTTTTGAGATTAGTTGTTTTGGAATTTCACAAGAACTTTTGAACTCAGTATGTATTATTGTCCCTTTTTTGCAGATTAGAATATTGAAGCTCAAAGCATTTAAGCAATTTACTCAAGTTTACAGTTCCAGTCTTCACTTTGCCCAACTGCCTGTAGACATCACTCTGTCCCTAGTAGGAACACGTGCCTGCATGCTAAGTCCCTTCAGTTGTGTCAGACTCTTTGCAATCCTATGGACTATAGCCTGCCAGGCTCTTCTGTCCATAGGACTTCCCATGCAAGAATTCTGGAGTGGGTTACCATGCCCTCCTCCAGGGGATCTTCCTGACCCATGGATCAAACCTGCATCTTTTATGTCTCCTGCATTGGTAGGTGGATTCTTTACCACTAGCACCACTTGGGAAGCCCCAGTAGGAACACAATAGGTGTCAAAATGAAAGGATGAGAGGTGGCTTCTTCCTAAGGAACTTCACCCAAGGATCACTGAACCTTATGGCTATATGAGGAAGATCTTCTTTGTTGTCTCTTTACACAGGTGGTGGTGTGGTGGTTTAGGCGCTAAGTTATGTCCAACTCTTGCGACCCCATGGAGACTCCTAGGCTCCTCTGTCCATGGGATTCTTCAGGCAAGAAAACTGGAGTGGACTGGGTAGTCAACAGTTATCTAATGGGAGACCTGAAAGCACCAGCCGACAAGAAGTTTAAAAAAAAGATAAAACTTTTTTTCAGATATAATACCAAGTGTAGTTAATTAGAAATGACCATAAAATATTTGCTACTTTTCCCCCTGAAAGATGGGGTTTAAGTTTTCTCTCCTTGAACCTGGGCTGGCTTTAGTGACTTGCCAATAAATTTTACAGAAATGACATTCTGGGAATTGTAAAATTAGGTAATTAAAAGTCTTGAAACTAGACTTCCTGGAATATTTTCTCTGGGAGCCCTTGATTCTCCATGAAGAAAATCAGCTACCCAGGAGTCACCATGCTGGTACGGTCCTATGTGGGTACATTTGTCGATAGTCCTAACTAGTCCTAGCCTGCCAGCCGTCACTGCCAAGGTATGAGACATGGGAATAAAGCTGTCTAAGGGCCTCTAGACCAACCATCTGCCAGTTTAACACTATCATATGACCTCCGTTAACACCATGTGGAGCAGAAATATTGCTCAGTTGACTCTGTTCCAGAATTCCTGACCCTCAAAATCATGAGATATAATAAAAGGGTGATTGTTTTGTCACTTAGGTCTCGGGTAATCTGTCACTTAGCAATAGATTACAGGAATACAAAATTACAAAGAACTAGGAAAAGGGGTAACTATAATGCCATGAAACCTGTTGTTTGTTTCTTCAGTGAAATTAGAAGTTAAAATTTACAAGTCCTGTACCTTATCTACTCAGTCTCCCCCCAAAATCCAGAAATCAACTGCCACTCTGCAAGTCCAGGCCCTTTTTTCCTTTCTCTTTATAAATTCAATACACCTGCTTGGAGTACTATGTGTGGTGCATTGTACTGGCTAGTGACAATGGGCTTAAACTCATATGGTACAAAATATATAAATTAGCAATTACAATAGAGATAATTCCCACCAAGGTTAAGTACACAGACATTGGAGTCAGACCACTGGAATTCAAATTACTGCTACAGTGCTAAAGATCTTGGGAAACTGGTCAGCCTCTTATAGGCTCAGTTTCCTCAGCTCTAAAACGGGGATAGTATCTTATCTTAGAGATTTATTCTGAGAATTAAAGGAAATAAAAATTATTAGCCCTAAATTATCATTCAAGTAAATATCTTCACCATGCTCTCTATATAATTGGGGTATGCCAAGGAGCCATGGGGGCATCAAGGAAAGATCTACCACATGGAGGGTGCATGACTTCACGAGAGTATAAGGCATTTTGGAGTTAGCCGAGGTTTCACATTTAGAAAAAGTAAATCCTTGCCTGAAAGAGATATATTTCTTTGTAAGACAAACTGCTGGCCCTTTGAGTGTGGAAGGGGCCCAGTATAGTCAACCTACCACCAATGGTTAATTGGGCTCCTGGACTAAGATTGCCATATTAAGGGATTAGTGTTGGTCTCTCTTGCTGAAATATTGAACATGCAGAGGCAGCAGCTAAGTCAGTTTTGGGAAGTGGAAGTCTGTGTTGGTGGAACCTCAAGTAAACTTCATCTCTGCCTCTATGGCCACTCCATTCTTGAACCCTTTGTGTCCATTCTGATGTGGTCAAGCATAAAAGCTGCCTGAATTCAATTGGCCAAATTATTTTGTCTGTTTGGTTGTTTATTGCTTCTTTAAACTGTCTGGTAGACATTTAACATGTGATGTAAAAATGTTCACTATTTATGTCCACTCCTGTGTATCTACTCCCATACTCCATTAGATCCATATCCCAGATCTTTTTTTCCAATATTCTTGACCAGATATCTAGGCCATTGGCCACTACCCAGGGCTTTATGTGTATTCACTCATGAGTCACATCTCCTTCCAAATAGGTTCATGCTCAGCGCCACACATTGGGAAGACTTTTCTTTTCAACTGACCCTCAGGGCTACCACTGAAAGTAATTGTAATGTAGCACCATCTATTTCTGCTTGTATCCATACAAACCCAAGCTCATCTATTTGTAATTAAGCCACCTAAAGGTCCCTCTAGTCAAGGCTATGGTTTTTCCAGTGGTCATGTATGGATGTGAGAGTTGGAATGTGAAGAAAGCTGAGTGCTGAAGAATTGATGCTTTTGAACTGTGGTGCTGGAGACTTTTGTAAGTCCCTTGGACTGCAAGGACATCCAATCAGTCCATCCAAAAGGAGATCAGTCCTGGGTGTTCATTGGAAGGACTGATGCTGAGGCTGAAACTCCAATACTTTGGCCACCTCATGCAAAGAGTTGATTCATTGGAAAGGACCCTGATTCTGGGAGGGATTGGGGGCATGAGGAGAAGGGGACAACAGAGGATAAGATGGCTGGATGGCATCACTGACTTGATGCACATGAGTTTGGGTGAACTCCAGGAGTTGGTGATGGACAGGGAGGCCTGGTGTGCTGCGATTCATGGGGTTACAAAAGTTGGACACAACTGAGCAACTGAACTAAACTGAACTGAAGCTCATCCATCTGTAACCAAGCTTGGGGTTTTTTTCCTCCTTATTTAGGATCCCCCATATGATCACCATTTCCCTGGTGGCTCAGATGATAAAGATCTGCCTGCAATGCAGGAGACCAGGGTTCAGTCCCTGGATCAGGAAGATCCCCTGGAGGAGGAAATGGCTACCCACTTCAGTATTCTTGCCTGGACAATTCTATGGACAGGGGAGCCTAGTGGGATACAGAGTCAGACATGACTGAAGTGACTTAGCACACACATAAGATTGTAAATGTAAACCAGGGGAGGAGCACTGGTACAATTGTGGTGGGTGATGGAGAAAGTTGGACTATATATTATGCAATTTATCATATTCTCAGTACTTCTCAGGTTCAATGCCAATTTATAATGACTGTTGCTGGGCCCATCTGATTTCATTTTGATGGATGTCTGAGAACTCAACTCATAATTGATAGTTCTAGACTCATGATAACTTGGTAACTTGTAGTTAAACTATTTTTCTCTACCAGGGACCAATAACATGCCAAGAGATATTCTTTAAAGGGTCTAGAATTCTCTATCGCTGAGAACACAGCATTACTTCAGAATGTAAAGGGCCTGTGTGGCAATTCTTTAACTGAAATTTGCCTTAAGCTCCATACTGTGTCTTTTCCCACCATTGACAGTTCCACCACCATAGATTCTACTGGATCACTTGATGCAAGTGGCAGGACTGATTCTATTGTGGTCTGGATCAGCTGCAAAACTGTTGGCTGCTCTAGGCCCTACTTAAGGCTGGCAGACTTCTATATCTCATGGTATATGGGCAAGAGTATTATTTCTAAGTGTATAAGATTTTGTCTACAGAACCCAAAGGAGGTCTACTATATGCTGTGCTTCCTTCTTTGCAGGATGGGTTATACCATGCAGCAATATATCTTTTACTTTGGAATGAATTTTTCTGCATAATTCTATTCAACCTCAAGTTAATGAGAGAGGGAAGAAAGGAGAAAAGGTTGAGTAGGTCTGAGGATCTAATGTTTAACTGGTGACTATGGTTGATGACACTGTATTGTATCATTGAAATCTGCAAAGACAGCAGAACTTGTATGTTCACATCAAATACATATAGTGATGGGTGGGTTAATTAGTTAGATGGGAGGAATTCTTTTACAATGTATGCGCTATGTTAAATCATTTGAATGTACATTTTAAATATCTTACAATTCTGTCAATTATATTTCAATAAAGCTAGAAGGAAAAACTTATATGCAGAGTACATCATGAGAAACTCTGGGCTGGAAGAAGCACAAGATGGCATCAAGATTGCTGGGAGAAATATCAATAACCTCAGATACGCAGATGACATCACCCTTATGGCAGAAAGTGAAGAGGAACTAAAAGCCTCTTGATTAAAGTGAAAGAGGAAAGTGAAAAAGTTGGCTTAAAGCTCAACATTCAGAAAACTAAGATCATGGTATCTGGTCCCATCACTTCATGGGAAATGTATGGGGAAACAGTGGAAACAGTGTCAGACTTTATCTTTTTGGGTTCCGAAATCACTGCAGATGGTGACTGCAGCCATGAAATTAAAAGATGCTTACTCCTTGGAAGAAAAGTTATGACCAACCTAGATAGCATATTGAAAAGCAGAGACATTACTTTGCCAACAAAGGTCCATGTAGTCAAGGCTATGGTTTTTCCAGTGGTCATGTATGGATATGAGAGTTGGACTGTGAAGAAAGCTAAGCGCTGAAGAACTGACACTTTTGAACTGTGGTGCTGGAGAAGATTCTTGATCTCGTTGGACAGAAAGGAGATCAAACCAGTCAACCCTAGAGGAAATCAACCCTGACTATTCATTGGAAGGACTGATGCTACAGCTGAAACTCCAGTACTTTGGCCACCTCATAGGAAGAGTTGACTCATTGGAAAAGACTCTGATGCTGGGAGGGATTGGGAGCAGGAGGAGAAGGGGACGACAGAGGATGAGATGGCTGGATGGCATCACCAACTCGATGGACGTGAGTTTGAGTGAACTCTGGGAGTTGGTGATGGACAGGGAGGCCTGGCGTGCTGCGATTCACGGGGTTGCAAAGAGTCGTACACGACTCAGCGACTGAACTGAACTGAGAAGGAAAAAAAAAGAAGAAAGGTAGAGGTATGACTAATAAGGAAAGCTGTCAGGAATCCTTAAATAAAAGCTGCTCATCTAGAAGCCCTCATCACCTGGGAATAAGCCTGCCTCAGTGTACCTGCAGAGTTCAGTCCTTGGCTGAGGGCGGGTTCAGGGAGGGCAGTTGCAGTGTGAATGCAATAACTGAGGCCCAGGTCCTTATGCTCTTACCAGTACAACATCAGAAACAAAACTCTTACTGTCAAACTGATCCAAATTGAGTTGAATTCAGAAACAGAGCTCAAATCATATAAGCATACAATGACTGCAAGTAACTCTTCCTGCCTGAAGGAATAATTATGGAGTGACTCTGAAGGAATTGTGGAAGGACTCTGCTGAATTTCCTAGGCTTTTTCCAACCAACCTCTACATCCTATTCAACTCCATCAGTTTTTGTCTTTGTTGGACAAGAAAAGGAATATTTTATGGAAATTTCAGTATAGAAAGGAAAGATAGTACTTCTCACCACTTTCAAGCTCATCACCTGAAAATTATCTAGAAGTAGCCCATGAACAGTTTTTGTGCTGTAGCACAAGAACTGGCAAATTTTATATAGAGGATCAGAGAGTGAACATTTTTCATAGACAGCATGGCCTCTGTTGCAACCTTGCCTTTGTAGCATAAACACAGCTATAGACAATACACAAACAAATGGACAGGGCTGTGTTCCATAAAACTTTATTTGTAAACAAAGAGGCTGGCCAGATTTGGGGCGTAAGCCATTGTTTATATCATGAAAAGGGACCAAAAATTAAGTCTCAAAATTTCTGTTCTTAACTCTTCTAATCAACAAAATTTCACCCTGGAAAAGTTATTTTCTCCTTATGTCCCCATATGTAGTATGTGCATGTTTACAGTACCTAGCACAGTGTCTGATGTGTGGTAAAAAAAAAAGTTTTCAGAGTCAGCAAATGTATAGCTACAAGATAGACTTTGGCTGGATAATTTCCACTTCAAAATTTAATATTCTCTGAAAATATCATCTAATCTAGGTAGTTAAATTTATTTCCAGACCTCTGTTAATCTTAGATTTTGCATGTCCCCAGGCTAATGAGATCAAACAAAAATGTAAAATGTTCTAGTTATCTAAATTAAGTATGTGGGGCCTACATTCGAGGGCATTGTTGAAGAGTTTGAAATGTCTCTCTAAGCTTGCCAATCATTTTGATTCAAAAGAATCCCAAAGAAGGATAGGAGTCCATTTTGGAAATCAACAAGATCATATTCATGTCACCCATTGCTTTCCATCCATAATCCTGTGTTCAGTGATTCAGACCTTAGCTTGCTTGTCATGAGCTCTAATACCAATTTTTTTTTTACCCATGCCATAAGCAAGGCATAATAAATAAAATATCAGATGAATGTTTGGCTTCAGATTTAGAAATCAAAATTATAGAATATGAGAATGGTAGGGATTTTATATATCATCTAATCCTCATTTTACATTGAAGAAACTAAAATTCTAGTGTAGTTATCTAGAAAGATTATACATCAGATCAAGCCTCTTTTCTATTTAAAATTCTCCAATAACTTCCTCACCATTTATTCACTCAAGAGATGTTTATCTAGCATCTGGCTGTATATTGGAGACTTAATTCTGCACAAAACATACTTTTCCTTCTCTTGTGGAGCTTTCATTTTGGTAGAAAAGAAGACATTAAACAAATGATTACAAAATATAGTTATAAACTGACCAAGAAGTACTACAAATGAAGAGTGTTATGTAAAACAGGGTGGGACAAAGACTGGGAATAAAAGCCCATGAGGTAGAAAGGATGATAGCATAGGAAATTTTGAGAAGAAAAGAAAAATGAGTTGGTTAATTTCTAGTTAGAGTGGGGGGGAAAGTAGTATAAAATAAGGTTAGTGAGTTAGGCTGGGGTCAGATCATGAAAGCTCTGAAGATAGTATAAAGAATGGAAATCTAAAGATGGTTTTTTGTTTGTTTGTTTGTTTGTTTTTATTTTTGCCTGAAAATATGATGATCACTTCTGCATTAAAAATGATCTGCTACTCTGGCTCCTTTATGGCAGCCTATTAGAAAGAGCTAAGATCAGAAGCAGGCTGATGAGCTAGAAAGCTATTGCAATAATCTAAGGGAAGATGACTGTATCTTAGACTAGGGTCCTGGCAGAAGAGATGAAGTGTCATTGAGAGATATGGAATACATTTTGAATCAACAGAGCTTGATGAATTTTTGGAAAAGATGAGTTATGCTATATGCTACCAGACCCATGTAATATGACATAAAGAAGACACTTACGAAGAAAATTTGTTGACTCAGTGATTAAGATCCAGAAAGGTCAAGTGAGGTCAGTCACACAGTAAAGAGAGTAGAGTACAATCTAGACCCTAAGTTTCTTAACTTCCATTAAAGGGCTATTTTTAGTCTACTTTTCTATCCCTCTACTTTATCAGCTGTAGAATGCTATCATAATAGTTCTCCTATGCAAATAAAAAATTTATGCAACTTTATGTCAACAGTTTGAATTCTGTCTCCTTGACTTGCTATCCAGGTAACAAATAAATAAATTTCTTCATATAAAAATGGTGATAACTTATTAAGCAAAAATGTATTGATATTAATCATTACTCTTGGTTCTAAAACTAAGAAAATGATGGGGAGAACACTGTCAAAATCACTAGAATCATGGGACTTTTAGTTAGTGAAGAATAAATGTGTACATTATTGTCCCTTTTCCATCTCTGCCCCTTCTGTAACACAGGAAACCAGAAGCTAACACTTCCTTACTGCTTTGTCAGCTGACAGCTACCTAGGTTCTGTGAATGGGAGGCATTGGTGCAAAACTGGAAAGCAGAAGGCAGAAAAGATTATTTTACCTCGTGTTTGGAAATGCCTCATGCCCTGGCAACAGCAATGGCAACACGTGTGGGTTTCTGGGTTCCTGCTCAGGCAGCAGTCTCTAATGTACAAGGGAAAGGGCTCATTCAGGAAATAAGGAGTCATTATGCCACCCTTATAGCAGAAAGTGAAGAGGAACTAAAAAGCCTCTTGATGAAAGTGAAAGAGGAAAGTGAAGGGGGAGGAGCCAAGATGGTGGAGGAGTAGGACGGGGAGAACACTTTCTCCCCCACGAATTCATCAAAAGAGCATTTAAACGTCGAGTAAATTCCACAAAACAACTTCTGAATGCCGGCAGAGGACATCAGGCACCCAGAAAAGCAACCCAAGTCTTCGAAAGGAGGTAGGAAAAAATATTAAAGACAAAAAAAGAGACAAAAGAGGGAGGGATGGAGTTCTGTCCCTGGAAGGGAGTCTTAAAAAGAGAGAAGTTTCCAAACACCAGGAAACCTTCTCACTGCCGAATCTGTGCTGAGCTTTGGAAGCACAGAGGGCAACGTAACAGGGAGAAAAAATAAATAAACAATTGAAACTCGCAGATTGCGAGCCCTACGGTAACTCCCCCAGCGGAGAAGCAGCGCAGACGCCTGCACACGCCATTAGCAAGCGGGGGCTGGGCAGGGAGGCGCGGCGTGAGCTGCATCACTTAGAGTAAGAACCTGGCCTGAATACCCTGAACGCTATCTGAGCGAAATAATTTGGGCTAGCAAACCAGACTGTGGGATGTCTACCACGCGAAAAGCCAGCCCTAACCTAAGACACCACCAGGCCCGCGCACGGAACAAAGGACTGAACAGAGATAGCTGGCTGCAGACCTTCCCCCTCCGGTGACAGGCAGCCAGAGCCGGAAGAGGGCAATCGCAGCCCCAGAGACATTATCTATAAAACTGTAAGCAGGCTTCTTTGATAACTAAAACTTCTTGGGGGTCTGGACGGTCAACATCTGCCTGAGAAGGTGCACGGGTTGTACACCCAGATAACCGAGTGGCGGGGAGGCGATAAGTCGCAGCAATGGTGCTTGCCAAACACCTCATCACCTGAGCTGCTCAGACCTGGGAAGAGCACAAAACGCAGGCCCAACCGAGTCTGCGCCTCTGAGGACTACCCGAGTGCCTGAACCTGAGCAGCTTGGACCTGAGAGCTGCATGCAGCTCAGGGCGGGCCTCGGATTGTTCCTGGCGGAACAACCTAGAGCCCGAGCAGTGTGGGCAGGGAGGCTACACGCACCGTGAGCAGGGGCAGACCCAGTGTGGCTGAGGCACTGCGAGCGCACACCAGTGTTATTTGTTTGCAGCATCACTCCCTCCCTCCCTCCCCACAGCGTGACTGAACAAGTGAGCCTAAAAAATAAAAATAAAAAAAAGTGTCCTCCACCGTCCCCTTTGTGTCAGGGTGGAAACCAGACACTGAAGAGACCAGCAAACAGAAGAAGCTATAACAGAGGGAAACACCTGGGAAGCTACAGGCAATAGATTAAAACCCTGTGGTTACTACGGACTACATAGGAAGGGGCCTATAGATCTTGAGAAATGTAAGTCGGACCAAGGAA
>NW_011494866.1:2294896-2296029 GCF_000754665.1 Bison bison bison
AATTTTTTGACCTTGTTTTTTTTTTTTTTTCCTTCTTTTCTTTAACATTGTATTTTTGAAATTCCAAACTCTACTCTAGATTTTTAATTTTAGCTTTTTGGTGTATGTTATCAATTTTGTACCTATAGTTTTTTTTTATAATTTCTGTGACTTTTTTTTTTCCTGTTTCTTTCTCTTCTTCTTTTATATAACATTGTATATCTGAAATTCCAAACTCTACTCTAGATTTTTAATTTATGCTTTTTGGTATTTGATATCAATTTTCTACCTGTATTTTCTTTATAATTTTTGCGACATTGTTTGTTTTTGTTTGTTTGTTTTCTCTCTTTATTTTTCTTCTTCTTTTCTTTTAACATTGTATTCTTGAAATTCCAAACTCTACTCTAGATTTTTAACTTTAGCTTTTTGGTATTAGTTATCAATTTTGTACCTATATTTTCTTTATAATTTTCGCGACCTTGTTTGTTTTTGTTTGTTCGCTTTTTCTCTCTTTCTTTTCCTTCTTCTTTTCTTTAACATCGTATTTTTGAAATTCCAAACTCTACTCTAGATTTTAAATTTTTGCTTTTATGTATTTGTTACCAATTTTGTACCTTTAAGAACCCAATCTTCAGTACCCATTTTTCACTAGGGAGTGAGATTACTGGCTTGACTGCTCTCTCTCCCTTTGGGCTCTCCTTTTTCTCCACCAGGTCGCCTGTGTCTCCTCCCTAACACCTCTCTACTCTACCCAACTCTGTGAATTTCTGTGTGTTCCAGACAGTGGAGAACACTTAGGGAACTGATTACTGGCTGGATCTGTCTCCCTCCTTTTCATTCCCCCCTTTTATCCTTCTAGCCACCTCTGTCTCCTTCCTCCTTCTTCTCTTCCCTGTATAACTCCGTGAACATCTCTGAGTGGTCCAGTTGTGGAGTGCACATAAGGAAGTGATTACTGGCTAGCCCACTGTCCCCACTATTGATTCCACCTCATCTCATTTGGGTCACCTCTAACTCCCTCCTCCCTCTTCTCTTCTCCATGTAATGCTGTGAACCTCTCTGAGTGACCCTCACGGTAGAGAAACTTTTCATCTTTAACGTAGATGTTTTATCAATGGTGCTGTATAGAAGGAGAAGTTTTGAAACTACTGTAA
>NW_011494866.1:2296129-2296840 GCF_000754665.1 Bison bison bison
TTGTGTTTCCTTGTTAATTTTCTGTTTAGTTGATCTATCCATAGGTGTGAGTGGGGTATTAAAGTCTCCCACTATTATTGTGTTATTGTTAATTTCTTCTTTCATACTTGTTAGCATTTGTCTTACGTACTGTGGTGCTCCCGTGTTGGGTGCATTGACAGGAGCTCATCAAACGCCTCCATACCGACACTGAAACGAAGCACCACACAAGGGCCAACAAGTTCCAGGGCAAGACATACCAAGCAAATTCTCCAGCAACAAAGGAACACAGCCCTGAGCTCCAAGATACAGGCTGCCCAGAGTCACCCCAAAACCACAGACATCTCATAACTCATTACTGGACATTTCATTGCACTCCAGAGAGAAGAAATAGAGCTCCACCCACCAGAACACCGACACAAGCTTCCCTAACCAGGAAACCTTGACAAGCCACCTGTACAAACCCACACACAGCGAGGAAACGCCATAATAAAGAGAACTCCACAAACTGCCAGAATACAGAAAGGACACCCCAAACTCAGCAATTTAAACAAGATTAAGAGACAGAGGAATACCCAGCAGATAAAGGAACAGGATAAATGCCCACCAAACCAAATCAAAGAGGAAGAGATAGGGAATCTACCTGATAAAGAATTCCAAATAATGATAGTGACATTGATCCAAAATCTTGAAATTAAAATGGAATCACAGATAAATAGCCTGGAGACAAGG
>NW_011494866.1:2297436-2298022 GCF_000754665.1 Bison bison bison
CTAAAGGATATTCTCTAGACAGGAAACACAAAAACGGTGTATAAACTCGAACCCAAAACAATAAAGTAAATGGCAACGGGATCATACTTATCAGTAATTACCTTAAACGTAAATGGGTTGAATGCCCCAACCAAAAGACAAAGACTGGCTGAATGGATACAAACACAAGACCCCTACATATGTTGTCTACAAGAGACCCACCTCAAAACAGGGGACACATACAGACTGAAAGTGAAGGGCTGGAAAAAGATTTTCCATGCAAATAGGGACCAAAAGAAAGCAGGATTAGCAATACTCATATCAGATAAAATAGACTTTAAAAGGAAAGCTGTGAAAAGAGACAAAGAAGGTCACTACATAAGGATCAAAGGTGCATATATATTTATAATTGTTATATCTTCTTCTTGGATTGATCCTTTGATCATTGCTAATCCTGCTTTCTTTTGGTCCCTTTTTGCATGGAAAATCTTTTTCCAGCCCTTCACTTTCAGTCTGTATGTGTCCCCTGTTTTGAGGTGGGTCTCTTGTAGACAACATATGTAGGGGTCTTGTGTTTGTATCCATTCAGCCAGTCTTTGTCTTTTGG
>NW_011494867.1:0-18865 GCF_000754665.1 Bison bison bison
AGCAGTGGGATTGCTGGATCATAAGGCAGTTCTATTTCCAGTTTTTTAAGGAATCTCTACACTGTTCTCCATAGTGGCTGTACTAGTTTGCATTCCCACCAACAGTGCAAGAGGGTTCCCTTTTCTCCACACCCTCTCCAGCATTTATTATTTGACTTTTTTACACCCAAAATAAGAGTGCTGCATGGTCTGTTACAGGGAGTTAATAGCCCTTGTTCCTTTAAATTTTCAGTGATGTGTTTTACCCTTTCCTTAACCTCAGGCTTTAGTGGATACTGCTTTTGATGTGGAAAATGGTGAGGGTCTTTGAGCTTGATAAAGACAGGAGCAGCATTTTCTGCTTGACTCACAGTTTTTCCATCAACCCACACTCTAGGATTTACATTTTGTTTAACTAATGTAAGAGAAAGAGTGGTTTCCATATTTATGAAAACAGAGGCTTGGACCTTCCTCACTGTATTTCTCCCCAGAAGGGGTGAGGGAGACTCTGGCACAACTAGTCATGATACTCATGAGAAAATAGAACAGAGTCCCAGTTGCAGCTTAGAGGGTGACTGAAATAATGTTTGGCTCATCCAGACAGCCCCGTTACAGTAGAGGATTGGGTGGAAAGTGAGCCAGGGGCTTCAGTAAGCGCAGAGTAATTTGCCTTAGTGTCTAAAAGGAAACTGACTGATTGGCCTCCCACAGTTATTATTACCCAGGGTTCCTCAGATGTTATTAGGATGGCGGCTTGTGTGGGGACCCCTGGGGACCTTAAGTCCTGATTGTCTTGAGAGTCTGACCCCTGGGGCCTACACCTCTGAGGGCAATCTCTCCTCCAGTGTGGTCCTTTAGAGATCAGACATGGAGCCAGGAGTGGCTTAGACACCTGAGAGCAATTCTGCTTGAGGTGCTCCACCTTTCTACAGTAATAGTAAGCCCATCCCCTGATACTTGGATCCCTCTGGGCATTTTTCTCCTCAGGCTGTTTCAAAGCGGATATAATAGCCATTGTTTGAGCCTCAACATATTGTTGGGTTTTATTTTTTTCCTCCTTGTATCCTCTTCTGTAATAAAATGTCTAAGCCAGCTGTAAGAGCCTAAAATTTGACTTGGTCCATACACCTGTTTTAGTAGCTTATGATGTCTGGAGCTGACTGAGTGAGAAATCTATGTTTTAAGATCATTTTTCCATCTGTACTTTCTGGATCAATGTCATTAACTTGTGGAGAGCCTCCCATAGTCTATCTAGGAATTTACCAGGAGCTTCCTTCTTCTCCTTTTCTATGTCAGCCAACTTAGCATAGTTTAAAGTCTTAGCATGGGCTCACTCGAGTCCTTCAAGAATACATCCAGCAGAGTGGCTCTGTTATGGGGACTGCTTGGCTTGTGTAGGGAGGTGGGCTATTCTATGTTCCCTCTTTCCCCTTGCCTCATCTTCAAGCCATTCATCTCCAGAAGTAGTAACTTCCCCCAAAACTTGAGTTTTTTTGAGTCAGAAGTCAGCATCTGTCTTATGATATACATTACATCTCTCCAAGTAAGGTTAAGCTTTGGGGATTGAACTTACCCCAGTTTTTCAAAATACATTTTAAAAGGGTAGTTCTGGAACTGCTAGCTCCTATCTGTAAGAGAACAAAAATCAGCATCCACAGCTGTGGCTTTTTTCTACCAAAGTCATCCATCCCTGCTCTAGATGGGAGTGGAGACAGATTTTCCACCAGAAGCTTTCCTTCCCTGGTTGCCCTTAGTTTGTCCTTTACCAATGCAGTCACCTTCAGCCCTCCTCATTCTACCACCAAAGTGGGGTGGAGATGCACCAGGGGAAGACCTGATGGCATCCCAAATTGATTTCCAGTTCCTCACCATTAAGACCTTGGCTTGATTTTCACTCTTCCTTTGCACCAGCCAGGGTGGAGGAGAGTAGCTTTCCAGAATGTTTCCCAAGCTAGGACCACTAGGGAAAGCATCCATTTTCTATGTGCCTATGCGCATAGTGTATTAGTGTAGTCCTGACACAGTAGAAATGATGAGTCATAAAAGGGCAAACAAAAAAAACACAAAATATCTCTTCTCTGTGTCACCATGCCAGTATATGTGATAGCAAAAGAGGTGGTACAGTGTTTTCCAGTGAGAAAAAAAGTGATTTTTGTCCTCTAGCTACTAAGGCAAATCATCCCAGTTCATTTACACAGATTCCACGAAAGGAATATCTAGGGAGTTGAGACAGAAGCCACTGGGGAGCTTTATCTGGTCTGCTAAGAGGAAGAAGGAAGAAGCCTACTGTACTTCCAATCTGGGAAACCTAGCCTATGTTCTTGGAAACCTCATACTTGCTAGCAGTGCTTTCATCCATATAGTTCAGAGGCACAGCTATGGCAAGGTCTTGCTTCTGAGGCTCTGGTCCCGTATAAGTAAGTAAGTAAGTGAAGTCACTCAGTCATGTCCGACTCTTTGTGACCCCATGGACCAGGCTCCTCCATCCATGGGATTTTCTAGACAAGAGTACTGGAGTGGGTTGCCATATGGAAACAGCCAAAAGAGAGACATTCCTGGAGTTAGAGCTCCACCTCAACCTTGAACGTGCTCCTAGAGCTAGAACTCCACTTAGTTCCTGTATGTAGTAAGGCTGGGCGCCTTGTGACAATTCCAAGTTTGGGGTCTAAGTAAAAGCACACAGTAACATCATGGATCACAAGTCCCTTGAAAGTCTATGATCTGACAGATTAGGTTAGTAGTCCTAATTGCCCAGGCAGTTATGAAATGGTCATAGAGACTAGGAAAAGGTGACCAAGAGAGGAAAGTTCAGTCCACACCCTTTGCCCATTTCTGGCCACTCTCCTCACAGGGACGTTGGGTGTCTCTTGGCATTGGCAGGTCGATATAAACCTCCAACAGGCTCCCCTTGCGTGGCTGCACTCAGCCATTACAAGGCACCACGGAACCACAAAGCCAAGCTCAACACTCACTTTGCACAGGATGTATCTCAGGCTTTCAATCAAGCACACACAAGCGCATCATAGAGTCAGTAAAGTAAAGCAGAAAGCGTGTATACTGAGAAGGCAGAGAAGCTAGGGCTCTGAGTGTCCTTACCTTGTCCTGAAGATCCCTGACGAGCCCCCAAGATGATCGCTTACAGTGAATGGTGTCAGATTCGTGATCTCTGAGGGAGAGAATTTCGCTTCGGGACCAGACTCAGCTTCAGTCACTCAAAGCTTTGTGTTTCAAAAGTTTCATTACAGTGAAAAAGGGACAGAGAAAATTTCTGACATAGACATCAGAAGGGGACAGAGTGCCCCACTCACTGGTCTTATCAGGCCTTACATACTTTTTCAATTGCTTACTAACAATAGAAAACTCTTACCAGACCCACTCCCACAACATACGTCTTAAGATAGCAAGATTAGTTTGTTACTAGAAGTTTCCTGTTAAGAAGGAGAAGCATGTCCTCAAGCAAGATACATTGTTGTTATATAATCATTAGTACAGAGCTTAAGAAAAAACATACACTTGAGCAAGATGAGTTGTTTTGTTGTATAATCATTAATTCTGGCCTTAAAGTTAATCTTAAAGATTGTTTTCATAACAACTCAGAGTTTAAGAAAAAAAAATCTTATGTGACTAAGATGAAGGAATGTAGAAAAAAGAAGTTTGTCCTTTTCTCCTCCTTGAGAGTCCCAGGCCCCTTTCTCCTCCTCAGGTGCCTTGGACTCTTATCAACCTACCTAAGAATTAACTCTCTAACTGACATCCTCAGAGGAGAACTTTGACCCCATAATCAAGGATCCTCCAGTAACTCCTAAACTCTAAAACCCAGAGAAGTGTATATTTTGTCACTTATAGAGGGTTAAGCGCTCTCATTTGTATAAACTCTGGGTCCTAGAATTCCCAGTATATTTCCTAAGCTCTGAATCTTTTCCTACAAGCCCTTTCATGGAAGGTAAATAAATAGGCATGAATAGCAGGCAGACAGCTTCCCAAAAGCACAGATAAGGCATGGGACAGGCAGGATGAATAGACAGTATGGTTCATGCTGAGGAGCCCTGGATAAACTAGATCTAATTCTCAATCACTTTCTTTACTGATTATTGTACCCAACAGAGTCATTCTGATTCATTTTTCTCTCTTCAGTTATCTTTCAGTTCCATCCTAAAGGTCAGCTTAGGGCATAATTAAGTCAATTACTTTCTGAAAGGCCATCATGATGATTAAAGAAAATGATAGCAGGCCCCATTCATCCTGTGGGAATTATTAGATTGTCAGTTTCAAGACTCATTGAGACAAAGGGTCAAAAAATCAAAAGATATGGTTGCTCACCAACTCATTCATTTCTCCTTTTGTTTGTGACTGTGTGTAAAATCTATTACAACCCAGAACAATCCTAACCCTTGTCTTATTGGGGTTTATAGCCTAGTGGGAGACATAGAAGTGAATCCAAAAATAACCCTAATAAATATTTCGCCATAGATGGAGAAAGGTTATGAGAATGGGATGTACAACAGAGACCTATTTTTTATTTGGGGGCCCAGGAAGCTCTTTCTGAAGCTCATTCTATAGGATGAGCAGGAGTTAGCCAAGCAAAGAGGCATAGATATGTCTTCCCAGAAGGGAAGGAATAATGTACAGAAATTATTCTTTTCTGACAGCTGAAAAAGGACAGAGTGGCCAGATAGCATTAGGTGACACGCAGATGGGCATGAGATAAGGCCTAAAAAGTGGGCAGGACATAGCAGGTAGAAACTTGTTGACTAGAGCATAGTGATAGAGTAAGAGATGAAGCAGAGAGAGAGCTTGGATGTCAGCACCAGAGTCTCTAAATGCTGGAACCACTGGCCATGCTGTGCTTCTTTGTGTGGATCTATGACTTTACAAGGCCTGGGGTGAGGACTTAAGAGTGCACTGTATACTCTGGGCAGGTGTGATACCTGCACTGCAACAAAAAGTTAGGGAAATAGGAATGGGAGATGAAAATGAGAAAGAAATGAGACAGACTTTAATACCAAGTTGTTTCTCAGCCAAACTCTGATTGTCAAAAGGGTTTTTTATACCACATGCCAATTGCACTGTAGACAGTCTCTGAGCTACCCAGATCCTCTCAACAATTTCAGCTTCCTGAGTTCTGGCCACTTGCCAGGCCTCTGCCTGTCACAGCATTCCTGCATACTCTATTGGGTGCAGCCTCTCCTGGAGAGTGTACCAGGCTATGCATGGTCCCCATTGCACTTGCTGTGGCAGGAGCTAGAGCAGTTTGAGTACCATAGTTCAACTCCACTGGATTATTGGAGGCTTTGATTTCTTCAGTGGCTGTCCAGATACAAGGGGGTTAGTTATCACAACCTGGATATGTGGAGACATTGAAGACCTGTGAGGTGGATTTTGAGCAATAAGAGACAGGAAATGGAAAGACACTAGAAGATAAATTGTGTGACCTTCTCCCCTAAAATAGCCTGCTCTTCCTCTTCTTTTTAGAAAATTTTATAGTAGAGTATAGCTGAATAACAATGTTGTGTTAATTTCAGGTGCCCAACAAAGTGACTTAGCCCTACATATACATGTATTCATTCTCCTCCAAACTCCCCTCAACATGGGCTGTTTTGACACAGTGTTTTCACATGCCCTCTGGGAGACATTCCATGAGACTGTGCAACCAGCTGGAGTTCTTGAGAAACTGTTCCGTTTGGTAACCTACCATCTTTTATTTCCTGTCTCTCCTTGTGCTTTACTTTCTTTTATCCCTTACTTATCTTGCTGGGACACATCTCCCAAGAAAGCATTCTTGTTGTTGTTCAGTCACTCAATCATGTCCGACTCTTTACAACCCCATGGACTGCAGCACGCCAGGTTTTCCTGTCCTTCGTTATCTCCTGGAGGTTTCTCAAACTCATTTCCTTTGATTCTATAATGGCATCCAACCATCTTATCCTCTGTTGCTCTTTTCTCCTCCTGCCCTCAATCTTTGCCAGCATCAGAGTCTTTTCCAATGAGAGAGCTCTTCACACCAGGTAGCTAATGTACAGGAGCTTCAGCTTCAGCATCAGTCCTTCCAATGAATATTCAGGGTGAATTTTCTTTAGGATTGACCAGTTTGATCTTGCAGTCCAAGGGACTTTCAAGAGTTTTCTCCAACACCACAGTTCAAAAGCATCAATTCTTCAGTGCTCAGCTTTCTTTATGGTCCAACTCTCACATCCATACATGACTACCAGAAAAACCATAGTATGACCATATGGACCTTTGCTGGCAAAGTAATGTATCTGCTTTTTAATATGATGCCTAGGTTGGTCATAGCTTTTCTTCCAAGGAACAAGCATCTTTTAATTTCATGATGCAGTCACTGTCCACAGTGATTTTGGAGCGCAAGAAAATAGAGTCTGTCACTGTTTTCATTGTTTCGCCTTCTATTTACTATGAAGTGATGGGACCAGATACCATGATGTTAGCAATTTGAATGTTGGGGTTCAAGCCAGCTTTTTCACTCTGCCCTTTCACCTTCATCAAGAGGTTCTTTAGTTCCTCTTCACTTTCTGACATTAGGGTGGTATCAGCTGCATATCTGAAGTTGTTGATATTTCTCCCAGAAATCTTGATTCCAGCATGCGCTTCATCCAACCTGGCATTTCACATGATGTACTCTGCATAGAAGTTAAATAAGTAGGGTGACAATATACAACCTTGACATACTCCTTTCCCAATTTTAAACCAGTCTGTTTTCCATGTCTGGTTCTAAGTGCTGCTTCTTGAGCAGCATAGAGGTTTCTTACGAGTCAGGTAAGGCAGTCTAGTGTTCCTGTCTCTTTAAGAGTTTTCCACTGTGTTATGATGCACTCAGTCAAAGGCTTTAGCATAGTCAATGAAGAAGAAGTAGATGTTTTTTCTGGAATTCTTTTGCTTTTTCTATGATTCAGTGACTGTTGGCAATTTGATCTCCTGTTTCTATGCTTTTTCTAAATCCAGCTTGTACATCTGGAAGTTCTTGGTTCTTATTTTAGAAATTAAAAAAACCAACTACCTCTAATATCCTTGAAAAATGTTCCACACTTCACATCACATATTGAGGGATACTCTGAGATATCGTTCAACAGCTTTTCGCTCATTTTCAAAGTTCAGTTCAGTTCAGTTGCTCATTCATGTGACCCCGTGGACCACAGCATGCCAAGATTCCCTGTCCATCATCAACTCCCGGAGCTTGCTCAAACTCATGTCCATTGAGTCTGTGATGCCATCCAATCAACTCATCCCCTGTCATCCCCTTCTCCTCCTGCCTTCAATCTTGCCCAGAGTCAGGGTCTTTTCTAATGAGTCAATTCTTCGCATCAGGGGGCCAAAGTATTGGAGTTTTAGCTTCAACATCAGTCTTTCCAACGAATATTCATGACTGATTTCTTTTAAGATTGACTGGTTTGATCTCCTTGAAGTCCAAGGGACTCTCAAGCGTCTTCTCCAACACCACTGTTCAAAATCATTAATTATTTGGCACACAGCTTTGTCTACGGTCCAACTCTCACATCCATACATGAATACTGGAAAAACCATAGCTTTGACTATACAGAGCTTTGTTGGCAAAGTAATGTCTCTGCTTTTTAATATGTTGTCTAGGTCTATCATAGCTTTTCTTCCAAGGAACAAGCATCTTTTAATCTCATGGCTGCAGTTACCATCTGCAGTGATTTTGGAGCCCAAGAAAATAAAGTCTCTCACTGTTTCCAAAGTTCAGTAGATGTGATTCCCACAGACCTTTTGCAAACTTTCTCTAGTAGGAGAGGAAGCCTAGCATTTTACAAAGGATGGCCTTAGGTATCTTTAAGGAATAAACATTTCACAGAAATAGTCTCTACATATACATAACATTGTCTTTTAATGTTAATTAAGGTAGTGCATGCAAGCATACTCAGTCATGTCTGACTCTTTGTGACCCCATGGACTGAGGCCCACCAGCCTCCTCTGTGCATGGGACTATTCCTATAAGAATACTGGAGTGATTGCCATTTCCTCCTCTGGGAGATCTCCCTGATCCAAGGATCAAACCTGCATCTCCTATGTCTCTTGCATTGGCAGGTGGATTCCTTGCCACTGAGCCACCTGGGGACCCCTAATTAAGGTAGAGGAAGGACCATTGCCTTCATATATGGACATCAGCAAGTCCATCAGCACCATCAAAATGAAGAGGTCAATATGGGGCTCTCCACAGCACAGTCAGCCTTACATGCTGAAGATAGACAACCTCTATCTTCAGGAAATTTAAATGGTGAATTTTTCCTCACAATTGTTTCTTATTAATGGGAATCTGATTAGAAATTGGATTCTCTGTGAGAACTTCAACTTAGAATTTAAGAACTTTTGCTGTACAACCATTATAAAACAATTACATAAAGATTAATTAGCAAATTTCCAAAACAGTAGTAAACAACATAGTAGTTTAATTAGACCATTACCTCCAAAATCTGAATGTTAATAACAGTTGGAGCCTAGGGAGGAGCGAGAGGCGAGGCAACAGAGAGTAGGGGTAAGAGGATAGTAATGTAGTTCAGTGCTGGCACTCTGCCTGTCTGCACTTCCACATCTGTTCTCCTAATTAACTACCCTTGAGACTATCTGGCCTTTGAGTCTGGCAAGGTCCCAGGTTTTTTCTAAAGGCCTCTGTGGCTGTGGCCTTGAGATTCACTGCAGACAAATCTTATAATCAGCCTCCAAAAAGAGGCCTTTAATCTTCAAAAGAAAGAAAGGCTGTTGGTGATGCAAACAATAAGATTTTTTGTGGGGACCTCACAGAATTTGAAATTGTCAGCAAGCATCTGTAACAGTGACTCTTGCCTTTTAGCAGCAACTGATAAATTTTACTCCAATTCAGACTACAGATTCTGAATGAAATTTTTGACAAAGGAGCCAACTAAACTGAAATTTAACAAAGCACTACTTTAGTAAGAAAATATACTGGACTCAGTTGATTTTCTTTGTAATCTTACACTATCACAGGAAACTTACAAAGCTACATGGCCTCTATTCCCAAGCAGAGTAACTTGCTTGCTTAGCCTGGGACATGGGGAACCTGTTTGTTGGGCTGCACCCCACAGGCCTACAAGGCCTGTCCCTGCACAACTTCAAAACTGAAGAAGGACTTCCCTAGTGGTCCAGTGGATAAGACTTGATGCTCCCAGTGCAGGGGGCTGGATTGATCCCTGGTCAGTAACTAGATCCCACATGCCACAAGTAAGAGTTCGTGCACTGCAACTAAAGACTTTGCATATTGAAACTAAAGATTCCACATATCAAAACAAAGATTGAAGATCCTGCGTGCCTCAACTAAGACCCAACACAGACTAATAATTAATTAAAATATTTTTTAAAAATTAAAAAACAGCAGACTGAAGAAAGATCTTGGAGTCAGTGACAGGCATCAACACTTTGATGGATGGAGGAGCTTACATGTCTGAAGTAAGGTCCCAGAGTGACATTGTGCTGTGTGTAGCAGAACATGGTAGCACTCTTAACTCCCAGGGTGGGAGAGGGGATTACCAGTTATATGAGAATTGTGTCAGGTTGGGTCATCTTTGGGTCTGCTCCAGCAGAGGAGCAAGCCCATGACCATCCCTTTGATAAGCATAATGGAGAGTTCGGACCTAGAGCTAGAACAAATAAGCATTACCTGGGGACTGGTGCAAGTATGTAGGAAGGTCAGTCATGTGAGAACGGTATGGGTGAAACAGGCACTGGTGGAGCTTGGGACATACAGAAAGCAAGGGAACACCTATCTTGGGCGGCCTGACCACAAGTTGCTCTTTGCTATTCTCTGCCTATATATGTCCTCTATACCACAGGGACCCCCTCTGGTGTGCAATAAGGATAAACATTTAATTCATTTAAGGCAGAGACTTATCATTCTGTGAATCTAGCATGAATTAAAACATAGATTAATATTTCCAAAGTAAAATGTACAAGAACTTCAAATCAGAGAAAACTTGCTGTCAACCAGGACAGCTGGTGTCTGTGCAACTCCACACCAATTACATTGAAGAGCTGGCCTGGGTCTAGGGTTCCTTAAGACCCAGTGAGGGCAGTCCCCTCTCCTGCCCTTTCAGTCTCTGACTTAGACACTCTGTTTCAGGCAAGTGGCTTAGAGGCCACCTTCTGGCTCACGTGTGCATTCCATCTACCCTGCCTCACCCTCACAGTACTCCGATATTGCATATGTAAGTGTCCTTTTCCTAATCATACAAGGCCACAGTCAGACTGTCTGCCTGCAGCTTGGCTTCTTATTCTGTTTTACTCCAGTAATTATGCAAATCACAGCTACTAGTATAACAGCTTCTGCAGCTTTCAGAAGGAAAAGGAAAAAAATGCTAACACAATGTCAGTGGGCTTGGTTAAAAGACCACCATTTCCCCATTCTCCTCATTCACTCTTGTCAGTATGGTATTTATGTATATGAAGCCTGTTTTTAGTACATGAATATCTATAAAAGTGATATCAGTCAGTCAGCAAAAACCTCTGGAACTGCGACCATGGAAGAAAATAAGGGAAAAGCCCAACTCCAGCCAAGATGGAGGGGAAGAAGAAGAGCTAGACACGGATGCTGCCCCTGAGGCCTGGGTTGAGGTCTGACTGTAGAGGACTTGGGAGGCAGGGTGCAGGCCTCACTCTCATGTTGGACACATTTAACCCCAAGTTCACTCTGAGCACAGTCTGCTATCCTTTGGGATTGCCTTGCTCCCCTTTTCATTTATTTTGTCCACTAGGCAGGAAACTGTCTGAGGACAGGAGCTGTGTAAATTCGCCTCAAACCTGCCATATCCCTTAGCAATGTGCAGATTTACAGCTGGAATCCAGAAAGTACACAGTGACATTGGGCACCTGCACTTGCCTGCATTTGGTGGGACAGTGGTGCTGGTACTATATCGGTCACAGTCCCTGAATGAACGTATGGCATGTTAACATCCGCGGGTTTTATAATGTGACAGTTTACAAAGGTCTGGGTGGACCTGTGACCACACAGGTTTAAAGGGATGTGGAGAGCAAGAGATCCCCAGTTATCAATAGGATGAATGCTATAGACATGCTGTCTTGAGAGGAGGGACTCAGCCACCTGAAAGCAACACTGCCAGGAGGAAGCGAGAGGGAAAAAAATGCCCTGCCTCTGCTCCCTCCCTCTGCTCTCCAGCCATTCAGATTGCTTCCTGAGATACAGGGCAGAATAGAGAAGATCCCACAGGCCATTTCTGGGCAGGATCCTTTGGAGCTACTCTGGTAAAATAAACAGTCTTAGGAGTGCATATCCTGGTGCCCTGGGTCACACCCACTCCTCAGCTCATCTCTAATTGGAGTTCCATGTCAGCTTCTCATCTGGCTGTGGTTCTGGTATTGTCCCACTTTAAGGTCATTCCACTTTCTGCCTCAGGACTTGGTCTGATTTCTTGGGAGGCCTTTAAGTCTGCAGTAAGGAGCAGCACAGAAGTGTGGGCTTAGCACCCCCGGGGACAAGCCCCAAACAAGAAGTAAGGGAGATAGTAGATAAATGATCCTATTCCCCTCTCTCACGTGGATGATCCTGGAAGATATTCTGTTCACATTTTGGCAGGTCAGAGTGGACCTGAACCCTGTTTTCCACATAGCAATTATGATGGTGACCTTCCTTGTCTTGCTCTCCTCATACCCTCACTCTTGCTTCTGGCAGTCACCTCCCAAACGAGATTCTGCCTTTGAGGGAGTTCAATTAAGATGGGTGGACTAGTCAATAAAGTGCACTATAGCAATAGATTACATATATAAAGAAATATTACACTGAACTGCTGCCTCATACCATATGCAAAAGTCAATTCCTGATAGATCAAAGACTTCAGTGTGAAAGCTCAAACCTTGAAATGCTTAGGGGCATGTATTTATGACCTTGGAGTAGGAAAGAACTTCCTATATAAGACACAAAACTTCTAGCCATAAAAAATGTGAATAACAAATTTGACATTATAATAAAGAATTTATGTTTATGTAAAGACACCACAAATAAAGTGAAAAGGAAAGTTACTAACTAGAGAAGCTATTTGCAACACATGAAACAAAGAATTATTATCCAAAATGCCCTAAGAAAAATTAATAAGAGAAAAAATGACTTTGAAATATAGGTCAAAGGAGAGGATACATAAATGGTGATAAATATATTAAAAGATTCTCAACTACTCATCAGAAAAGTGCAAATTAAAACCAAATGTGACTATTAGGAAGAACAATAAGGTATAGCAGTTGAAAGCAAAGTCAAAATGTCTTGCGGGATCAAATCCTGGCTTCACTGTAGGCTAGCTATGTGATCTTGCTGACATTACTTGACCACTCTGTGTGGTGTAGCTTTCTCATGTGTACAAGAGGGCTAATAGTAGTTCCTACTTCACAAGGGTGTGTATGAAAGACTTGCTTCAAAAACAGTAAACATGTAAACTATTTTCAAAAACAATCCCCAGGCTACTCATAGGTCATGTAATTGACCCTTACAATATGAGTGCCATATTGCAAGTCTTTATTCTGTGTGACCCCCAAATAGTGCCTTTAAGGAACACTTAGGTGGCCTACACAGGATGTAACAGTTTCTATAAGCAGTGGGTGTATTTACCATATTGCATCCTTAAACAAAACAAAAACAAATGGATTAGTTACATGTAAGTTATCATGGGGCTTCCCAGGTGGTGCTAGTTCTTCTAAGGTGGTGTAAAGAACTTGTCTCCCAAGGCAGGAGATGTAAGAGACACAGGTTTGATCCCTGGGTCAGGATGATCCCCTGGAGGACGTCATGGCAACTCACTCTAGTATTCTTGCCTGGAGAATCCCATGGACAGAGGAGCTTGGTGGGCTACAGTCCACAGGGTCACAAAGAGTTGGACACTGCTGAAGTAGAAAACTCAGCAGTGGCCACAGGACTGGAAAACATCAGTTTTCATTCCAATCTCAAAGAAATGCAATGCCAAAGTATGTTCAAACTACTTCATGATTGCACTCATTTCACATGCTAGCAAAGTAATACTCAAGATTCTCCAAGCTAAGCTTCAACAGTATGTGAACTAAGAACTTCCAGGTGTTCAAGCCAGATTTAGAAAAGGCAGAGGAACCAGAGATCAAAATGCCAACATCTATTGGATCATAGAAAAAGCAAGAGAATTCCAGAAAAACATATACTTCTGCTTCATTGACTATGCTAAAACCATTGGCTTTGTGGGTCACAACAAACTGTGGAAAATTCTTAAAGAGATGGGAATATCAGACCACTTTACCTGCCTCCTGAGAAAGCTGTATACAGGTCAAGTAGCAACAGTTAGAACTAGACATGGAACTGGTTCCAAATTGGGAAAGGAGTACATCAAGGCTGTATATTGTCACCCTGCTTATTTAACTTATATGCAGAGTATATCATGTAAAATGCCAGACAAGATGGAGCACAAGCTGGAATCAGGATTGCATGGAGAAATATCAATAACCTCCGAAATGCAGATGATACCACTCTTATGGCAGAAAGTGAAGAGGAACTAAAGAGCCTCTTGATGAAAGTGAAAGAAGAGAGGGGAAAAGCTGGATTAAAACTCAACATTCAAAACAATGAAGATCATGGCATCCAGTCCCATCACTGCATGGCAAATGGATGGGGAAACAAGGAAACTAGTGACAGATTTTGTTTTTTGGGCTCCAAAACCACTGTAGATGGTGACTGCAGCCATGATATTAAAAGACACTTGCTCCTTGGAAGAAAAGCTATGACAAACCTAGACTACGTATTAAAAAGCAGAACTTTACCAAGAAAGTCTGTGTAGTCAAATCTATGGTTTTTCCAATAGTCATGTATGGATGTGAGCATTGGACCACAAAGAAAGCTGGGCGCTGAAGAATTTATGCTTTTGAGCTGTGGTGTTGGAGAAGACTCTTGAGAGAGTCCCTTGGACTGCAAGGAGATCCAACCAGTCCATCCTAAAGGAAATCAGTTCTGTATATCCATTGGAAGGACTGATGCTGAAGCTGAAGCTCCAATACTTTGACCACCTGATGTTAAGAACTGACTTATTAGAAAAGACCCTGTGGCTGGAAAAGATTGAAGGCAGGAGGAGAAAGGGATAACAGAGGATGGAATGGTTGGATGGCATCACCAACAACATGGACATGAGTTTGAACAAGCTCCAGGAGTTGATGATAGAGAGGGAAGACTGGTGTGCTGCAGTCCATGGTATCAAAAAGAGTCGGACACAACTGAGTGACTGAACTGACTTTGGGGTTCATGAGGAAAAGTCTAAACAAACCTTCACCTAGGTGGAGCTCCTGACTCTTATTCTGTACCAGGGGCAGCATGAGCTTGAGAGGCTTGTAAAATACCTCTATAGCACTGGGCAAGTGAGGGTACTTCTTCCAGACTCTGTAGCCCAAAGAGGGACCACTTGCTATGTCAGCTGCTCTTTGTGTCCTCTGGGTCTCATGCTTCAAGCCTTAAGTCTGCTCCACTTGGGTCTCTACCCTAAGCCTCAGGTAAAAACTATAGTCAAAGCCAATGGCAGATGTTGTACTAATCTCTGATGGAAGTGAAGGAGATAAAATACCAGCTAGGTGTATGTGCATTTGGTTGAGAGTGGAAGCCCAGATCTGAAGTTTATAAAATGGAGGACTCTATATCTCTGTAGTGATAACTGTCATCATGATGTTAACCCTTATATAGCAGTTTCTATTTGTTTGGCACTGTTCTAAGAAACTTCATGTGTAGCAACTCATTTACCCTGTATTAACTTCAATAACCCTATGCTGCTGCTAAGTCACTTCAGTCGTGTCCAACTCTGTGCGACCCCATAGACGGCAGCCCAACAGGTTCCCCCGTCCCTGGGATTCTCCAGGCAAGAACACTGGAGTGGATTGCCATTTCCTTCTCCAATGCATGAAAGTGAAAAGGGAAAGTGAAGTCGCTCAGTCGTGTCCGACTTTTAGCGACCCCATGGACTGCAGCCTACTAGGCTCCTCCTATCCTAGTTTGACTTATGGAGAAATAAAGTCACAGAGAAGTTTTAGTATGTTTTCAAGATTACACAGCTAACAACTGGCAGAACTGAGACTTAAAGCCTCTTTATCTGGATCCAGAGTCTTTGACCTGAAATGGGAAAGGTGACAGGGCACAAGTAGGGAGACTGGTTTTTAATTACACTTGTTGTGAATGGACTATTCATCAAAATTGTGTGATTTCAATTTAATGTAACAAGCACATGTTTGCAGGCTGTAGGGTGTAATGTACTATGGAAATATTAAGACACTGAAGCTGACCTCAAGAGATTAAGGACACAGTCCATGGTGAGAGTCACATGATCACTATGGAAACCCTTCTGAGAACTGATGGCTTTCCTGGCTCCCAGACTATAGGCCTCAAGAGTGTGGTCCCTGCTTCTGATAAGGCTCAGACCAGCAAAGCATGAGCCTCTACTTGAGGAATGGGGCAGATTGCATGAGTCCAGTCACCCTACTTCCAGGAATGTACTATGACTCCTGCTGAGCATAGCCCAAGACAAGCCAAGACACCCTCTTGAAGGTGAGAACTGAGGAGAGGAGACACTGCAGCAAAGGACATAAGGAAAGAAAAGGAGCCATTGGAGAAAAGACAAAATGGAGGAAAAGAACTACAAGGATAAAAAAGCAGCAACTCTGAGAAGAGCATCTGGGATTGGCCTACTTGTCCGTTCATGTGTTTAGTTAGGCAGCTTTCTGCTGAACATCTGTTCTGAGCCTTGGAGATACAGTGTTAAAAAATAAATGAAACAAAATTTAAAACAGTCAAGTCCCCTGTTTGCATGAAACTAACATTCCAGAAAAGAAGATTATAAGTGGCCATTCTTTAAGTGTCCAGCTTGTTAGTTTTGTCTGCCTGCCCAGCTTCCTCATCTGGACATCTGGTCAAAGACTACAACTCCCAAAATACAACAGGAAGTGAAAAGATAGGCAATTCTTAGATCTCTGAAGAAATGTGTTACAAAATGGAGAGAGACAGGAATAGCACCAAGAACACATCCTGTTGAGAAGTAAGTTCTTTCTTGCACTATGCTGTTCAAATATATATTGCAATTTCATCCAATATACCTATATATCTCTTGGCTTTGAAGGAAAATTTACAACTACTGAGTATACACGAGGTCACAGATTAGTGCCAGGGTATAAAATTTCATTCTGGCCAGAACTTCTGGCTGAGACTATTAAGTGGGCCTAGAAATCCACGTCCTGTGAAGATTAGTATTCAGCCAGTACCCCTCAGTACAGTCACGCTGGTTGTATGGTGCCAAATGCATTCTGATTGTGTGGAACTGTGCCATATGGTTGTTAAATTTTTTAATATCATTTTGATTCCATACTCCCAGATCTCCATAGAAATAATCAGGTGTATATATTAGATTGACCAAAAAGTTCCTTCAGTTTTTTTTAAGTAAAAATAAAAGATATATTTTTCATTTTCACTAAGAACTTTATTGAACAGCATATTCACCACTTTGTTCCAGTACCTTCTGCCATTTTTGAGGCAACTTTATAATTCCATCTTCCCCAAAGTTTTATCTTTTTGAGTAAAGAGCAGTTTCAGTGCTTTTTACAGTCTTCCAGGGAATTGAATTTTTTTTGCACTAAGAGAATTTTGTAAAGCTGTAATAAATGGACATCTGAAGGTGCAATGTCTGATGAATATAGTGGATGAATCAGAATTTCCCAGCCAAGCTGTAGCAAAGAAACAATCAAAGAAACATTCAGTTTTGCATCATCCTGATTAAAGATCGTGCATTCTCTGTTGACTAATTTTGGACACTTTTTGTCATGTGTTGCTTTCAGTTGGTCTTATTGGAAACATACTTGTTGGAAATAATCATTTAGTTTTCTAAAAGAAGCTTATAATAGACGATTCCCTTCCGATCCCACCATACACACAGCATCACCTTCTTTAGGTGAAGACAAGCTTTTGGTGTGGTTGGTGGTGGTTCATTTCTCTTGCCTCACTATCTCTTTCATTTCACATTTCACATACAGTATCCACTTTCCATTACCCATTTCAATTTGTTGTAAAAATGGAACATTTTCATTATGTTTCAGTAGAGAATTGCATGCAGAAATATGGTCAAGAAGGTTTTTTTTCCACTTCACTTGTGTGGAACCCAAACATCAAAGTGATTTAACATAACCAAGCTGGTACAAATGGTTTTCAGCACTTGACCTGGATATTTTGAATATGTCAGCTATCTCCCATATGGTATAACAATTGTTCTCAATTGATATCTTGATTTGATCACTATCAACTTTAACTGGTCTACCTGACTGTGGAGCTTTGTCCATTGAGAAATCTGCAGCATGAAATTTCACATACCGCTTTAGACACATTCAGTCAGTCACAGTACATTTTTCATATGCTGCCCACATTTTTTTTATGTTTCAGTTGTGTTTTTATCTTTCTTGAAATAGTAAAACATAATATGCCAAAAATATTTTCTTTTGTCTTCCATCTTTAATATTAAAATGGATATACAAAAATTCACCAACTTTGATGAGCTTTATAAATGCACACTGATATGACAGCTGTCATATTACAATGTAATAAAATTGTTTTGACTGAAGTTAAAGACTATTAAGCATTACTAGGCCTATCTTATTTAAAAAAATGAATGAAACTTTTGGCCAACCCAATATACACACATATTTGTGTATATGTTTATGCATATTATTGTTGTTCAGTCACTAAGTTGTGTCCACTCTTTGTAACCCCATGGACTGCAGCACACCAAGCTTCCCTGTGTGTATGTGTATATATGTGTGTGTATATATATATGAATAATTACTAGAAACTCATTTCACATGCTAGTAAAGTAATGCTCAAAATTCTCCAAGCCAGGCTTCAACAATATGTGAACCGTGAACTTCCTGATGCTCAAGCTGGTTTTAGAAAAGGCAGAGGAACCAGAGATCAAATTGCCAACATCCGCTGGATCATGGAAAAAGCAAGAGAGTTCCAGAAAAGATCTATTTCTACTTTATTGACTATGCCAAAGCCTTTGACTGTGCAGATCACAATAAACTGTGGAAAATTCTGAAAGAGATGGGAATACCAGATCACCTGATCTGCCTTTTGAGAAATTTGTATGCAGGTCAGGAAGCAACAGTTAGAACTGGACATGGAACAACAGACTGGTTCCAAATAGGAAAAGGAGTATGTCAAGGCTGTATATTGTCACCCTGCTTATTTAACTTATATGCAGAGTACATCATGAGAAACGCTGGGCTGGAAGAAGCACAAGCTGGAATCAAGATTGCCTGGAGAAATATCAATAACCTCAGATATGCAGATGACACCACCCTTATGGCAGAAAGTGAAGAGGAACTAAAAAGCCTCTTGATGAAAGTGAAAGAGGAGAGTGAAAAAGTTGGCTTAAAACTCAACATTCAGAAAACGAAGATCATGGCATCTGGTCCCATCACTTCATGGGAAATAGATGGGGAAACAGTAGAAACAGTGTCAGACTTTATTTTTCTGGGCTCCAAACTCACTGCAGGTGGTGACTGCAGCCATGAAATTAAAAGACGCTTACTCCTCGGAAGGAAAGTTATGACCAACCTAGATACCATATTCAAAAGCAGAGACATTACTTTGCCAACAAAGGGTCATCTAGTCAAGGCTATGGTTTTTCCTGTGGTCATGTATGGATGTGAGAGTTGGACTGTGAAGAAGGCTGAGCCCCGAAGAATTGATGCTTTTGAACTGTGGTGTTGGAGAAGACTCTTGAGAGTCCCTTAGACTGCAAGGAGATCCAACCAGTCCATTCTGAAGGAGATTAGCCCTGGGATTTCTTTGGAAGGAATGATGCGAAAGCTGAAACTCCAGTACTTTGGCCACCTCATGCGAAGAGTTGACTCATTG
>NW_011494867.1:19011-19338 GCF_000754665.1 Bison bison bison
CCCCGGGAGTTGGTGATGGACAGGGAGGCCTGGCGTGCTGTGATTCATGGGGTCACAAAGAGTCGGACACGACTGAGCAACTGAACTGAACTGAACTGAGGCAAGATTTTATGATGGTGCCTAAACTTTAAGGAAATTTTACTATATGGTAAAATATGAACCAGATTTAGAAGTCATACAGGATTGATCCATGAACCTTTTTCTTAAGACAGCACTAAACATGAGAAGCAGGGAGTTGATACTCTTTCTTAGTGGAAGAGGGCTTCCCCAGTGGCTCATGTAGAGAATCCACTTGTTATGCAGGAGACACAAGATGTGCGAGTTCAA
>NW_011494867.1:19438-43373 GCF_000754665.1 Bison bison bison
AATATTCTTGCCTGTAAAATCCCATGGAAAGAGGAGCTTGGTGGGCTACAGTCCATAGGGTCACAAAGAGTTGGACACAACTGAGTACACGCACACATCTGTGCCTTTGTATTTCTTAGCAGAAGACATCTCTTAGCAGAAGTCGTTGCTTTTACAGAAAAGGTCCATGCTCTGGAATGCTAGAGTATCAAAGACGTCTGCCCAGGATGAAAGCTGAGGGATGAAGGATGAGAGCTGAAGAATGAAAGAGGTTTTAGCGGTCGGAATTTTGCTTCACTTTAAAGGAGGAATTGAAAGAAAATCACTGGACCAGTGAAGAGGTCCTACAATATACAAGGAGGATTTTTTTTTTAATGACTTATCACTGAAATAAATTCAGCACAAGGAGCCAGATTTTCTTTTTCCTAAAAGATCTTTCATCAATGAAACTAGAATATGTGATCTTGAAGTAGTAGCAATACGAGCATACAGCGAAGTCCAAACCTAGTGTGTGTTCAGTAGAGAGTTGATCAACTGAATACGTGAATAAACAAGTGACTAGTCTCAGAAGCTTTTCTCAAAGTCAATACCTCTTTAATTCTACTGTTTCTTTCCTCCTCTCTTCCTCTTCTCTCATGGCTCTTTTTCCCTCCTGATATTCTTTAACTGCAGTGTTTCCTCAGTTCTCACTTCCAGGAGAGCCTTCTAGCCCATCCTGGCTTCTGAGCTTGTTATCATGGCCCAAGAGACTCATATTTTATGGTCTCTGGCTTCTCCCCTGGCTTCATCTGTTCCACCACGCCTGTCTTGTTAGAACAGAGGTCAGTTACTTGCTCACTTCCTTCAGGTTTCTGTTCAAATAATATCATATCAAGGAACAGCAAATCTCCTATACAGCTAGAACACACTACCTGCCTACTTCAGTCCCTGTCTCTTTCCACTTTTTCAAACCACTTTTCATATCATCTATTTCTACTTCTAATTGTGTGTCTCCCTCCATTCAAATGTATGCTCCATGAGAGCAGGGCTTTTATTCTGCCACACTATAACTGAAGGTTCTAGAACAGTGCTCAGTAAAGTTCCTTACAGTTCTAGCTTTTGAATGAGTAAGATTTGTACTTAATAAATATTTGCTGAATAAGTTAATGAAAGGTTAAAATAAAACAGATGGCTTTTTATTGGCTAAAATAAAATAGAAGCAACATAAAAAAAAAACCAAAACCTAAAATCAGAAACTTAGCTGAGTTGAAGAAAAATTCAGTTCCCAGTTTGAAGTTATTTCCTGAGCACCAGATTAAATGAGTGAGAAAAGTTCACTTCCTCAACCAGGGACGGCAAGTGTGCGCCCCCTTCAGGGCCAGCTTTCCTTGAGGAGTAGCAGGGGTACTGGGTGTGGCCTTTGTGAGAAACGAAGGCCATGGTCAGCTCAGCGCCTGCTGGGAAGACCGCAGAAAGGAGGGTTGCCATCAGCTGCATGCGTCATTTTGGACCAACTGGCATTTTACAGTCTCAAGAAAAATTAAACTGTCCAAAAAAATCTACACAGGAAAAATACTTGTCTTCATCTATTTGGGTTGCCATAACAAAATACCACAGATGGGAGTACTTAAATGACAGACATTTATTTCTCACAGCTCTGGAAAGAGAAGTACAAAATCAAAATGTCAGCATGGTAGGCTTCTTCCGGAGGTGTCTCTTCTTGATTTGCAGGCAGCTACCACCTTGCTTTGTGCTCACATGACCTGTTTTTTGTGTACATGCAGAGAGAGAGAGGACAAGAGAGCGAGATCTCTGGTGTCTTTTCTTATAAGGCCAGTAATCCTATCATATTAAGGCCCAACCATTATGACCTCATTTAACTCGTTACTTTTCTAGAAGCTCCATTTCCAAATACAGCCACACTGGGAATTAGGGCTTCAATAGATGAATTTTGGGGGACCCAAACATCCAGTACAAACAGCCCATAAGCATATAGACAGGGGGGGGAATGTAGTTTTAAAGGAATGGAAATCTTTCTGCCTCAGATTTCTCTGCAACGCCGATTGCCTGTAAGCAATGGAATCCTGTCTTCTGAAAATTGAGAGGGAAAGAGAGGGTGGAGAAAGAGAGACAGAGAGAGAAAAATGACAGTTATGTCTGTGCAGAACAGATACGCAGTTTGAGGACTGAAGAAAGTTGAGCAAAGCAAGCCTGTGGAAGTCATGAGAAATAAGAAGAAATTAAATCAGATGCTAGCAAATTTGAAAGAGAAAACATCAAGATTATTTAGTAAGTTTGAGATTGACCCTTTGAAGAACCCAATAAAAATATGAAACTTTAACAAATCTAATTAAGAAACATAGAAATTAAGATATTAGAAATAAAAGTGGTGTAACATATGCTGATGAAAGTAATTTAAATTATGTGATAATATTAGGCACAGTTATATGCTAATAAATTCCATCAAAATGTAAAAATGTAAACTTCATAGAAAATAACAAATTACAAAAAATAGCTCAACAGAAAGCAGAGCTTCAGAACAGACAATAACTATAGAAGAGATAAGAAAGTGCTGTCAACACACTGCCTTTGAAAGCGCTTGGGTGCTCTTTGGCTCTACTGGTGAATATTTTCTGAATTTGATGAAACAGATAATTTCCATACTATAAAACCTATGCTAAAATATAGAAAAAGAACACTCAATTTATTTTATGAGGAAGTAAGTTAATCAAATTTAACAAAAATAGCATGAAAAATTTATTTATCAGCCCTTCCCAAAAATATAATTGGTAGTCTTTTGATAGTGCCTTGGAACTGTCATGGCGAATCTGGGTATATCATATAGCTTGCAGATTGAGGATCAAGGTTTAGTTGAAGTCGACTGGTCTGCCATCTTGGACCCATTTGATTTTAATTGTTTTATGTTATGTTCTTGGGCTCTGTCATTCTTTCAAAAGTTGTTCCCTGACTCCTTCTCTCCTGTCTCATGCTCTTTCTGTGAGCCTTGTCCAGTCCACAATGTTGCCTCTACAAGCTTCTGGCGGGACAACCAGAAAATAGCTGGCCCTTGGGAGGGAAATACTGTATAATATCCAATCCCTCTAGAGATTCAGGCCTTCATCTTCCATGTTTCCTACATGTGCAACAACAGCAGCTCTCAGTGTAACTCCAGGGTGGCTGACAGATACACAATGCCTGCTAGAAGTCCATCTGTTGGTGGCATCCCTTCAAGGGCAATTGGGCTTCTAGGGACAATGTTTGCCCCTTTGAGAGTTAGCTCTGCAGGCCATTTGGGCCAAAACCCTTACCACCCTTCTCCTAAAGCTGTGAATATACTCCTGTATCTAATCCCCACTCCACTTTTATGGAACATCTGGTCTGTTGCCTCCTATCATTTTGTCCTTAAGCCACTTTGTCTCAATTCCTTACAACCACAACCCTGAACCCTCTTTAGGCAACATCACTCCATGCAGCCCATTGTAGATAACCCACTCATTTATCAATACTTTTGTTATTACCTAGAGTGAGCCTGGCATGCTGCGATTCATGGGGTGGCAAAAAGTTGGACACGACTGAGCGACTGAACTGAACTGAACTGAGAGTGAGTCTATGACAATGAAATGTTTCTCTTATGGAGGACTAGGAGAGGAAATCAGTGACTTACATTCCCTCAGAGCAGATAAGAGAATTAGGCTTGTGGCTATTTTGCCAAGTTCCCAGTCTCAGAGAACAAGCTTGGATTACTTTGTCACTCAGTTATGTCCAACTCTTTGTGACTCCATGGGCTGTAGCCTGCCAGGCTCCTCCATCCATGGGAGTTTCCAGGCAAGAATACTGGAATGGGTTGCTGTTTCCTTCTCCAGGGGAATCTTCCCAACCCAGGGATCTAATCTGGCTGTTCTGCATTGCAGGCAGACTCTTTACTGTCTGAGCCACCAGAGAAGTCTGGATTGCCTTACATCATGGTATCCATTCTCATCCGGGGTGGACAAAGCAACAAGGAGTTAAGATTACAACACAACACTAGTCATGCTGGAGACCCTGGGGATGCCCAACTCCAGCCTGGGGATCCCAGGAGGTCAGCCTATCTCAACCTGCCCATGGACCCAATTCTTGGGAGGCTGACATGCCTCAACGTGCCCTGGGATTTGACCTGCAGGAGGTTGACATGCCTCAACCTGCCTGGGGATTTGCACCCTGACCCGGGGATGCCTTGCTCTCAGGTTGCAACAGTACTGGGTAGGATAAGTTTCAGAAAGATTCAGTCCTAAGGAAGTCCACCCG
Source organism: Bison bison bison (assembly GCF_000754665.1). Lineage (NCBI taxonomy): Eukaryota > Metazoa > Chordata > Mammalia > Artiodactyla > Bovidae > Bison > Bison bison. The sequence goes on from NW_011494867.1 coordinate 23,681, forward strand.
TGGCAACAGAAGGAAGCCTATTAGTTGTGGTGCGTGCCTGGTCTCAGTAGTAACTCAGGAGCCGAAAAGAACCTGATTGTCTTTCTGGGAAGGCTAAACGAGGCCCTCCAAAAGTTTGCCAATCTGGACTTAGACTTTTATGAGGGACAGGTGATTTTAAAAGACAAATTTCTGTCCCAATGTGCATCAGACATCAGGATAAAGTTACAACAGCTACAGCAGTAGGACCCTGCTGCCTCTTTAGATGAGATGGTCCAGACAGCCACCAATACCTTTTATAAACAAACAGGAGAGGGAGGCCAAGACCCAGGAAAGGGAGAGAGGAGAGACACAGCATGTCCAGATACTGGCCGCCCTCCAGGGAAGCCCTATGGCAAACACCGAGTCCTTGAAGAACAAGGCATGAGATGAATGCCTAATGTGTAGACAGGTGGGACATTAGGCCAAAGAGTGTCCAAACCATGGCAAGCCTCCTAAAACAGCTTGCTACAAATGCCATCAGTTGGTACATTGGGCAGCACTCTGCCCTTGGGACTCAAGAGTCTCAAGGTCAAGTGCCAAGCCTTCCATCACAATGGTTCAACAGGACTGGAGTGGCCTGATCCAACCAGCCCATCTGTCACAGATAGCCATCATGGGGCTGGAGCCAAGGGTGCAACTAGATGTGGCAGGTAGGTCTGAGAATTTCTTGGTTGACACAAGGGCTACCTACTCTGTCCTGACCTCCTACTATGGAGCCTTCTTCTCTCAAACCTGTACCATTTTGGGTGCTACAGGGAAAACAATTACAAAAAGATTCACTAAATCACTTCTTAGTTACTGGGATGAACAAATATTTTCCCACCAGTTTCTGGTGGTCCCTGAGAGTCCTACTCCCTTATTGGAAAGAGATATACTCACTAAGCTGGGGACCACCTTTGTGATGTGAAGCTTTTCAGCTCTTGGAGTCCTACAGCTCCTTGTTACTACTGAGGAGCCCATTATGCCCTCTCCAATAGGGAGGGACCAAAAACTATGGGGAACTCCAGGAGAAAAGCAACAACTAACCAGGATAATATTACCTCAGGGGCTTGGAGATAGCCCCCATCTATTTGGATAGGCTCTTAGCTGGGATCACCTAGATCTGGACCTGGGACCTAGTGGGAAAATATTGGAATATACAGATGACCTACTAATCTGCTCCCCAGATGAGGAAAACACCCCACAACATGCAATTCAGGTTCTAAAATTTTTGGCAGAGAGGGGATATAAAGTCTCCCATGCTAAGGAACAGATGGTCCGGACAAAGGTCCCCCATGACTCAGAAACAATTGTGAGCTTTCCTGGGGCTAACTGGGTATTGTAGAACATAGATAACCAACGATGACCTAATTGCCCAGCCCTTATATGAAAACTTAAAGGGACAGGGTTGTCCAATCCCACTGATGTCAGGAACTCCTCAAAATGAGGCATAGGCTACACTAAAACAAGTCTTAAGCATCTGCCTTGAGCTTGCCAGACCCAGAAAAATCATTCCAACTGTATGTCCACAAAAAGGAAGGAATAGCCTTGGAAGTGTTAATTCAAAGGCTGGGACCTAAGCACCAGCCAGTACCTTACTTGTCCAAGAGGCTCTACCCAACTGCCTGATGCTGGCCTCCCTGCCTTTGAAATCTTGCAGCTATTGCAGCCCTGATATAAGATGCATTAAAACTCTCTCTTAGAGGCAAACTATTTTTACTAGCCACCAAGTGAAACAACTCCTGAATGGGAGAGGCCATTTATGGATGTCTGAACAGAGGATCTTCAGATATCAAGTAGTGCTAATGAAAAACTCAGGCCTGATTATATCTTCTTGTGAGGTTCTTAACCCAGCCACCCTCCTGCCTACCCCCAAAGTATCTCTCCCCTTTCACTCTTGCCTAGAAACTTTGGACCATTGAACAAAACCCTGAGAGGGATTGTCAGAAGATCCTCTGACCTAACCTGAGGAAGTCTGGTACATTGATGGAAGCAGCTTTGTCTTCAATGGAAAAAGAAGAGCCAGATATACAGTAGTCTCCAATTTTGAGACCATAGAGGCTAAACCTTTACCACCAGGTACTTTAGCCCAATTGCCTGAACTCATGGCTCTGATTTGAGCTTTAGAGCTGGGAAAGGGAAAAGGGTAGCCATTTACACTGACTCCATGTACGCCTTTCTGGTGCTACATGCACATGCTGCTATTTGAAAAGAAAGAGGTCATTTGACCACCCAAGGATCCCCAATCAAGTATGGTGATCAACATTTTAGGCTCTTGGAGGCAGTTCATCTGCCCACTGAGGTTTCAATCTCCTGTTGTAAAGGACACCAAAAAGGGAGCACGGAAGTGACACGAGGGAACCAATCAACCATTCAGGCAGCCAAGAGAGCTGCATTACAGAACAGTGATCTAATAGGGGTTGCCACCTTTTTTCCACAGACTAATTTGCCAGAATCTCCTTCATATACTGAAGGTGAGACTCTTAAAGCTAAGAGTAAAGATCTTTGAAGGTTTTCAAGAAGATCATATGGGGTGGTTCCAAAAGGAGGGACTCCTTTTTCTGCCTGGGAAACTTCAGTGGAAATTGGTTAACTCCTTACATGCCACCTCTCATTTAGGGGACAAGGCCCTCCAAAGATTACTAGAAAGATCCTTAAGCAACAGGCCTCCAAATGACTATAAGGCAAGTGGTCTCCTCTTGTCCCACTTGCCAATTAAACAACCCGCAAAGAGCTTGAAGACTCCAACTGGCCCACCCCATCCAACAACATAGGACCTACCCAGGAGAGGATTGGCAGATGAACTTCACACAGATGCCATATTCTCAAGAATATAAATACCTACTAGTCATGATAGATACATTCACAGGATGGATTGAAGACTTTCCTACCTGGCCTGAGAAGGTTGAGGAAGTAATAAAAAATAAAAAATAACTGCTACATGAAATCATTCTGAGATTTAGCCTTCCCAGGTCACTACAAAGTGACAATGGGACATCATTTACTTCTAAAATCACCCAACGGGTCTCTAAACCACTGGGCATTACTTGTTGTCTCCATTGTGCCTGCAGGCCTCAGTCTTTAGGAAAAATAGAAAGAGCCAACACAGCTTGGCAGGGCTTGTACTCCAAAATAGATAGGAGATAGATCTCCTGATAGATTTCCTGACTGCTGAACAAGGAGGGACTTGAGCCGGAGGGACTTGAACAAGGAGGGACAAGATGAAACAACACATCTCATCTTGAATGAGACGTTTTGTTTCCAGGTAAATACCTCCAGCAAGTTGAAGAAAGTTTCACAGTCTTCAAGCAAAACATTCAGATCCTACAGGATCTCAAAGAACGATCTGGAGTGTCCTCAGGGTGAGGACTCTTGAGAGTCCTTTGGACTGCAAGAAGATTAAACAAATCAATCCTAAAGGAAATCAGTCCTTAATATTCATTGGAAGGACTGATGCTGAAGCTAAAGCTCCAATTCTTGGGCCACCTGATGCAAAGAACTGACTCATTAGAAAAGACCCTGATGCTGGGAAAGATTGACGGCAGGAGGAGAAGGGGGTGACAGAGGATGAGATGATTTGATGGCATCACCAACTCAACGGACATGAGTTTGAGGAAGCTCTGCGAGTTGATGATGGACAGGAAAGCCTGGCGTGCTGAGGTCCATGGGTCTCAAAGAGTTGGACATGACTAAGCAACTGAACTGAACTGAACTGAAAAGGTTCCAAGTCAAACTCCTGGTTCCTCTCTGAAACCTGCCTCTACCATACCCTATCTTTTCAGTAAATGGCACCACCATTTACCCAATTGTTCAGACCAAAGACCTACAACTCCACATTTAAATCTGGAATATAGCCACTCTTCCTTATTCCTGGTTAATTTAAGTTTCTTGCCTTGCAGTGAAAGAATTTGGAGATTAAGTAGGGAGGTTAAGAAAGTAAGGTGTGGGGCTTCCTTGGCAGCTCAGTGGTTAAGACTCCAACTTCCAATGCAGGAGACACGTGTTCAATCCCTGGTCAGACAACTAAGATCCTGCATTCCACCTGGCATGGCAAAAAAAAAGGTAAAGTAAGAATTTATTTAAGCTAGGATGTGGTATCAGAGGCAGAGTGGGCAGACAGGCGAGCTAGGCGCTACTGCCCTGGGTTTATTTGGAAAGTCAGTAATGAAGGGCATACAAATGAAGAGGCAGACTATTCGCTGGGGAAGGAGGAGTTTGGGGGTTGTATATTCTGATTTTTATCCCAGCTCTATATTCCCAAAAGGAGGAGGGATTTTTGTCCTTATTTAGCTTGTTCAGAAGTGTCTTTGTTACCAAGTGCAAGCTCACTCTGCTTGCCACACAACAGGCCAATGAATCAGAGATTGTTGAGGCAAGTAAGAGACTTTAATTGTGGAGTTGGCAGACTGAGAAGATGGCAGGCTAGCACCTCTAAATAATTGTCTTATTGAGCTCTGGATGCCAGGTTCTTTTATAGACCAGAGAGAAAGAAGCAATGAGAAGCTAAAGTTTTCTGCCTTTTGACTTTAGCTCCTCATTGCTTCTTTCCAAAATGTAACTTTTTTACAACAATTTATTTTGACTTTGGATTCCATTCTGCCTTCTAATAGAAAAAAAGGATCTGTATAATTCCAGGAAAACTTGGTAACTAAATTTTTTTCCTAATTCATTTCATTGGGAAAAAAAAAAAAAAGGCAGAATAGAAAGAGAGAAGTAGTGACCAGTGACGTAAAGGGAAAAGGTCTTCAGTTTTGCAAAACATCTCCAAGTGTGAGTTAATCTCTCCTATTAACAGATGGGTGGGGGCAAACTATGTCTCTATGAGGTAAACAAAGGCACTTTACAACCCAGTTCATATTTAAGAACCTTAAAAAAAAAAAAAAAAAAGGTAGAGGGACAAGGTCCTCCAGGCAAGCCATTAAGTATGATTATAATAGCAAGAGCAAAGAAAAGCAAGTCAAAGAAACAGTTTCCAACATAGATTCAGAATTGGCTTCCTCCCTGCAACATCATGGGGACAGTGCATGATAGGTACTTTTCATCTGTAAGGCTGATTTTATTGCTCATTATAATGAGACTGTAATGAGCAGTGGGTTACATTTGGACTACCATCTTTCCCTACCTTTCTTTGTCTGCTTCCAGGACACTAATGCAAAAGATTCCTGTCAGCCTGGAGATTCCTGCTTTTCTTTGTCTGCCAATGGACCCCCACTGTTTAAAGATTTCCTGCCATCTGGCCCCTGCCTCCATTTCTCTGCTCATATCTAGCTACCTTATTGCTGTAACATCATCAACTCTTTTGTTAGTGTTAGAGTCAGCAAGGGGCTCATAGAGTATAGTTTAAAACGGCCCATTGCAGTTACCTGATACAGGGGATGATGTCACAGTGGCCGCATTGCCCCGGTGGGTATCCTGTTTTTTCCTTAAAGGCGATATCCTGTTTTTCCCTGCTGGTGCCAGTTTCTCAAAACTACATGACCACTCGATCATGAGACCTCATCGAGTATGTGACCACAAGACTCCAGCTGCAAGCTAAATATAAACTAAGGCCCCCGCCCTTCGGGGCACAGTTTCCCATCTATAGGGTATAAGAAGGGTTGGCTGTAAAGGGCAAGCACTGGTTTTTCCCTAAAGCCAGCCACTTTCTTTCTTTCTTCCTATAATCTTTGCCTGAGTGCCTGGTTGGCTCTCTTTTTCTCCTCACTCAGCTTACAGTTACTACCTACATCCAAGACATCAGCTCTCACCAGAAGCACTTCTCTAAGCCACTATCTGTCTTCTCTGCTGCTACTGCATTCTGCCCTCCCCAATCACACCACTCCCTGCAGCCAGAGTGAGCATCTCAAAAACACATCAGATCTCATGATTCTTGAGATTTTGCCTCATCTAGAATAAAATTAAAATTCTTTACATTAGCTCACAAGAACTTTATTACTTGTGTAAAGTAATTACTGCTCACTTTACCAAACTCCTCCCATACCACACTCCCATTGGCTCTTGCCACCCTGCCCACACTATTCTCGCCATTCTTTAAATGGCCCAAATCTTTTTCCATCTCAGGGTATTCGTACTTGCTTAAAAAAATCCTCTTCTAGATTTAGCAGGATGTACTTCACCTCCAAGAGACATTCCTGCCCCTAGATCCAAACTGCTTCTTCTCTTCACCCCTATAGACCCTTACCCTATTTTAGTTTTCTTTGTAACACTGACCACAATCTAAAATTATAAACTTTACATACTATTTCTTTATTGTCTGTCATAATTTCCTGAAGATGGGATCATATTGGATCACACCATCCCCACTGCTAAGCTCCAGTGCCTAACGTGGACTAGGTGGCAATACTGGTTGAAAAAAACCAACAGTAGTGAAAACCAAATGTCCAAAAATAGTGCAATATTTTTTAAAATATGAAAATTATCATTGTCATTTAAATCATGTTTCCAGAAAAACCTTGACGAGAAGGAAAATTTTCACTTTTATAACAAACAATATGAAGTAAAAGGAAAAATGTGGCTTCCCAGGTATCTCAGTGGTAAGGAACCTGCCTGCCAATGCAGAAGACATGGCTTTGATCCCTGGATTGGGAAGGTCCCCTGGAGGAGAAAATGTCAACTCATTCTGGTAGTCTTGCCTGGAAAATCCCATGGACAGAGGAGCCTGGTGGGATACAGTCCATGGGGTCACAAAAAGCCACACATGAATGAGTGTCTGAGCAAAAAGAAAAATAGCTAAAATTACACATTTTGATGACCTCAATTCTGTGAAATTATCTATCTAGCAAGATATTTTTTAAAAAAATAAATGCTCAAAATGGTTATAGTGGTTATATCTGTTGTGGTCTGTGGGTGGGTTGGAAAAGAATTTCCAGACACGAGGCAGAATGAGAGGAGAAAAGAGTTTGCTAAAGTGGGAGATGCTATTAGAATAGTGGGCCAGCTCAAGGGAGAGTCAGCCCCTTTCATGAACTAGTATCCAAATTTTGTATTTTAAGCAGCCTCAAGACAGGAAAATTCCTACTGGAAGGGTGGCATTAGATGATTGGTTAGAATGCTCTAAGGTGGTTATTTTACCTAACATATGGTCAGGGAACTGGCTGGTTTAGATCAGGAGGCTCATGGTAGCAGTTGCTTTGGGGCTTGGTTAATTCCAGAAATTTTTGTCCTGTGTCCTTGGTATAAGGCTGTGTTGTAGCCATGTGTTCTGTGGAACAAACTCTCTCAGAAGGACAGTGCAGATAGTGGAGTGCAGTTTATTACACCGGCGGGCCCAAGGCAGAGTCCCCTCTTAGCCAAGGACCCCGACCAGCATCTGTGAAAATCCTTTATACCCCATGTGCACGTATCTGAACCCACCACTCCAAATTTCTTGAGACTTACATACACCAAGGAAAATACAATCCCAATAACCCCATTATTCACGTGCTATGTGCTCAAAGAGTCAAACAATTAGCCAATCATCAATAAACCCGAGGTTACACTCCGATAGACACAGAAAAATTTATGGCCTGTCTGGAGGAAGGGGTGATTAGTGTATGTTTTCTCTTAGGCTATGAGTAATCTAGATACGATCTTCAAGGTTCCCCTGTCTGGAGGGGGTCTTATCCTCCTGTTGTTGTTTTCATAGGCACTAAACACAGAGTTCAGAGTCCACTGGAAAGGTGGCTGAGCAAGATCAGCATGAACAAGCCTAAGATGGAGTCCAGGCCCTATGAATACCTTCTTCAGCTGAACACCTGTGAGCTTGGTATAGGGCTCCACATTCCTCCATCTTCTTACTTATGGGCCAAATCTTTGGCCCCTTAACACCCTGCTCATGACTGACTCTTTGTGATCCCATAGGCCAGAATACTGAAATGGGTAGGCTTTCCCTTCTCCAAGGATCTTCTTGACCCAGGAATCAAACTGGGGTCTCCTGCATTGCAGGCAGACTCTTTACCAACTGAACTCTCAGGGAAGCCCTCATGACTGACTATCTATCCCTATCTTAGGCCATAGGGACCCACGTCATTGAGAAAGGGGTGATGACCTAGCTTCTTCAGGCTGAACAGGGACATTGTGGGGTCCTGGGTTCCAATGCCCATTCTCTGTCAAGGTGAATTTATAAAGGGAGATGTGAGTCCATGGAATGACAAGATGGCTTGTTCCAGTGTACCCCAGGAGTTAGCCAGGTGATATTCTTGCCATAATACCATTTGGAGATTTATTGTATTCCAGAACAAACTTAACAAGAAGCTTAAAGATACATGGCCTGAAGATTAATAGAAGTATAAAAGTTGCCAAGGGGCCTAAAAGAGGAGCTAGCTAGGAGAACCAGGGCCAGACACTGGTCCATGACATCAGTATTTCTCAAGGTGTGAGAAGATGCAAGAATCTGGACTCAGGAAAATCTTTACCTGAAAGTGTCTAACTTTCTGAAGGCCTGTTCTGTCAGTTTTTCTCAGAGCACACAGTGCCTCATTTCTGATCTCTACCTTGAACTCTTTTCAGGGGGTGCTGAAGGTCAGCAGCTTGCAGTGGTCATGATTTAATCTTTGTAGAGGCAGACAGCAAGTACCAATTTCCAGTCGGTGGAGGCACTGCAGGGTCATGAATTTTACTTTGGTTTGGGAGGCATTTTATGACCATTTTGTCCCGCCGTGCTGGCAGTGCTCATTTCCAGGTCTGGCAAAGATTCTGCTGATAGGCTACTCAAGGTGCTGTTACTGGACTAGGCCTAAGGAGTAGCAAAAGTCTCTGGATGATACCAGTTTTACCAGCCTCTGGGTCCAGGAAAATATTCCCTTTCGTTGCTTATCTACAGTTGCATTTTGCAATCATTAATCTCATATGGAACTACAGATCATTTTATCAGAGACTCAGTCACACATTTGGTAATGTAAGAAACAATTTTTTGAAACAGGCAACACAAAAATGTAGCTTGCAGTTATTAGTAAGGTCATAAGTAAGATTTGAAGTCAAGAACTTCCATTAGGCAGAGCCCAGGATATCCCCAAGTCATCTGACTTAGTTTATTAAATAAATATAGCCTGGTATTAATATCCTGGTTGCAGATCATGGAGCATCTTTCTTTATCCAAAGATTGATTACTGAGATAAGCTTTAGAAGCAAACTTAGTGTCCTTTTAATAACTTAATTACATTTTTAGCAATATAACATAACAACAAGGAACTATCCCAGAAGTGATTCTTAGTAAACACAGATCTTAATTAACAAAATTAGAATTTAATATTCAGTGAAACATAATTTTTTTCATTGTGAAGGCATTAACCCTGTAGCCAGTAAGGCTTTAACTCACCAAACAAAAATGAAAGTTTGTCAGGGAGTTGGGAAAAGCCAAGCAGTTATTTTGGATTTCCCATAGCTCTGAATGTTGGATTTACAGCTAATGTTTAACCACGTAAAATTTTCTAACTTAGGAGTAGACTGTTGCCATGTTTTAAGGACATCAAGATAGCAGAAGTCTGACAAAGCGGGGATAATTTTTGTAGAAGCAGAATGAGCTAAATCTATACGTACCATAATCTTCATAGATCATTGTGAAATAATACTTATATATTTTACTTAAGTAATGAAACCTTTTAAAAACAAATATAAATTATTTAAAGGCAAAGAAATTCATATAGTCTATTATAAAAAGCCAAATTCCAAGAAAAAATTGTTCTCTTAAAAGAGAGAAAACCAAATTCCAGTCTGATGCCAGCTTACTGTTAGTTAATTTAATCTTACAAAGTCCTCTTTAAAATAAATCTTGAAGAGGTAGTATTTTTGCAAAGGTATCAGAGTAAAAACATAGATGTCTATATTGACATAAAGACTTAAGAAGGCATGTTTAAAATCTGATTACATTGTAATTGAAAGAGTAACTTGGTCATTGCTGTGACATGCAACACTTTAAGATAGTAGCTAGAATTATGACTGATAACATTTTACCAGGACATATCAGATCCTTATAAATTCCATATAATTTCTAGATTATCTGTGTTATCTGTATTAGTAACATTTACCATACAATATAACCTAAGATTTATTACTTATTTGACAGTACTTACAGGTATCTTTAGCATGCCAAATAAACATAATTAGTTTAGTATCTTTCTTTGGGATGCCTCAGGGGCCCTCTGAAGCACCCCAAGGTTACCTAGAGGTCAAAAGAACTTCATTAGAGTCAATATTAGGAAGTTTTGCCAAAAAGAATATCAAAAGGTTTAGAATTTTCAGTCAGATAGGCTAATAAGTGATTGTGAAACAACAGTTATTCATTCAGCCAAAGTAACAATAAAATATTTCAAAGGTAAATATAGACTGGATCACTTAAGAGGTAAAAAAAACACTTAAAATCCATTGTCAAAAGCAGTACAACATCTTAAGAAAACTTGTACTGGTTGCTAGGTCCACTTTCCACAAAACTTTTTTTCACTTTGTTCATCCATCACTTTGTTCATTCAGAAAGAGCCACCTGTAAATCAGACCTGCTTCCTTTTTCCTTAATAAAATGCAATTCCATTCCTCATACCTTTGTTACTAAAACACATATCCTACTTTTCTTAAGCCACCATGAACTGTCCTTGATTAGCACTTTATATATTGGTAAATATAATCACTTAAAGTTCTTATCTCATTTCCATTTGCTTTCCTTAAAAGGTTCTTCATACTGAACTATTTTCCTTGCTGACAAATTTGCAACAGATACAAGATCTTATTTAGCTTATATTAAGCCTAGGCACAACAAAAATATTACACTTATTGCTGATCATTCTTGGGTTTCCCTGGTGGCTCAGACAGTAAAGAACCCACCTGCAATGCAGGAGACCTGGGTTTGATCCCTGGGTTGGGAAGATCCCCTAGAGGAGGGCATGGCAACCCACTGCAGTATTCTTGCCATGGAGAATCCCCATGGATAGAGGAGTGTGGCAGGCTACAGTCCATGAGGCTGCAAAGAGTCAGACATGACTGGGTGACTAAGCACAGCACTAACCTAGGCACAACAAAAGTATTACACTTATTGCTGATGATTCTTAAGATATATCTATACTATTTAGATTAAGGAACAAACATAATAACTGGTATTAATTTAATTCTGAATATTCCCAGTTCATGTGAACCTGAAGTTCATTTATCTTAGCTTCTCTTGTATCTAGAATTGCTTGATTTTTAAGCACTTTAATTTAGGCCAATTAAACCGAGCTTATTTACAAATCAACCTCAGAAATATAATCTAAAGACATACTGAGATATACATAAAATCAGACAGACAGCCAGAGATCTCAGAGCTTTCTGCCTGAGGTTTAAAATGTCTCTTTGCCCTTTATTTCTTGGCTTGAAGTTCTACTAATTTTCCCAAGGCTGAAGTCTCAGGCAAAGTGGGCTACGTGTCTCAAGGACATGTTCAGAGTTAACTTCAAGCTTCTCTTAGGCATGTTTTTGTTTAACAAGCTAGCTTTATCTAATTGTACATGTAACAAGAACCAGTTTTGTAATTTCAAAAAGATTTTATTTTAACCAGTTTTCTCTAGAGTCTAATATCATGAATATACAGTGTTTTTCTTTCTGTGGTCATGGTCTGATAGCTATGCGAGACAGCAAAAGAGACACAGATGTATAGAACAGTCTTTTAGACTCTGTGGGGGGGGGGATGATTTGGGAGAATGGCATTGGAACATGTATAATATCATATAAGAAACAAATTGCCAGTCCAGGTTCGATGCAGGATACAGGATGCTTGGGGCTGGTGCACTGGGATGACCCAGAGGGATGGTACAGGGAGGGAGGAAGGAGAGGGGGTTCGGGATGGGGAACACGTGTATACCTGTGGCAGATTCATGTTGATGTATGGCAAAACTAATACAATATTGTAAAGTAATTAGCCTCCAATTAAAATAAATAAATTTAAATTAAAGAAAAATAAAATAAAATGAGAGAGTGCTCAAATCAGCTCTGATAATAGGGGTTGACTGACTGATAAGATGTTATCCCAGCAGGAATTATCCTTCTGAGGAAGTGGGGTATTACCAGAAGCATCTGAAGGGATAAGGGAACTTGCAGGAGTGGGGAAGCTTGGTTCCCCTTCACACTGAGAGATAGACTTTAGAAGGGGATTCTTAACTGATAGGGGGCAGATAGATGAGGACAGGGGTATAAGGTGTCAACAGAAAGACACATGTGGCATGAGTCCCTCAGATCTGGATTTTGACTAAAGGCCATGACAATCTGAACATGAGGGACCCCTGAGTTCTCTCCCTGCTTTTGGCCAAAGAAATCAAGTTGACAGATTATGTTATGATCTAGTGTGCCATTAACAGGTCATTTTTCCTAGTTCCCCATTTTATACTGGGGCCAGGCCTTTTCTTTTTGAGATTTTTCAGGGTCAAATTTTTCTAGTTCCTGAGGATGTGAGGGGTGAGTCTGAGGGAGGTTCCTAGGATATATCAGAACCCATTATTAGCCTGGATGCCATAGAATGGGTGGGGATACTGAGAGTCACGGGCTGACAGAAAGGTGTCCCTTTTCCCCAATGATCTCTCCAAGTGACTAATGGCACAAAATGGCTGACCACCCCAACAGTCACATCTGACAGTGAGAGGTGACCCCTGAGAACCATGTGGCTAAGGCACCACACACCCCAGGCAGGGAAAGACAGAGGCTCCCTGGAGCAACCAGGTGACTTACCCTTTGGAGATTCCCTGAGACATGGAAGGCACTCTTGGGATGACCCAGAGGTAACCCCTAGGCTCCTGTAAATCAATCCGGACTAAAAGGGAATGAAGTGAAAGTGACAGGGAAGAAGGCTGAGGAATCTGCCTCATAGTCCTTCCAGGGAGGTGGCAACCAGGGGTGGTGGGCTGTATTCTGCTTGAATAGATATGTGCCTGACCCTGCATGGAAGTTGTCTTGCTGGAAGCAGATGTTCTAATAGCCTGGTCAATTCCATGACTCCCTTATCTTGATGGGAATCATCAAGCAGCAGGTTCCCTAATGGCTTTTAAGTGCCTAACCTATGCCCACACAATTTTAATTGGCCTGGTTCTTATCATAAGGGAGAAAAAGGAAAAGAGGAAAGGAGAGGCCTTACCCACTTGGGTGGCAGCTACTGGCACAGAGTGGGCTGTGGGACCTTTGGAACATTCCAGAGAGTAATCCTGGCCAGAGTTCCTCAATTGTTTCCAAAGAAATTCATCTGCTTGCAAAGAGTTAAAGAAAATAAATGAGAGAATGACTGGGTTACCTCGAGAATCCCCATAGGGGCCATCAAAATGTCATGGTCTGTGTGCAAATTGGAAAGGAGTTTCCAGGCATGATGCAGAATGAGAGGAGAACAGAGTTTATTAGAATGGGAGATGCTGTTAGAGGGGCTTCCCTAGTGGCTCAAATGGTAAATAATCTGCCTGCAATGCAGGGAGACCTGGGTTCAGTCCCTGAGTCAGGAAGATCTCCTGTGAAAGGGAATGGCTAACCACTCCAGTACTCTTGCATGGAGAATTCCATGGATAGAGGAGCCTGGTGGGCTACAGTCAATGGGGTCGCAAAGAGGACACAACTGAGCAACTAACACACACACATGCTGTTAGAACAGCAGGTTGGCTCAAGGGAGAGCCTAACTTTTCTCTCTCTCCATAAATGCACCCTAACAGAGTGGGTATTGGGACTCAGGACCCCATCACATCCCTGTTCAGCCAGAAGAAGCTAGGAGTGGTCATCACCCCTTTCCCCAATAACCAGGGCCCCTATGGCCTGAGATACTTGGTCATGAGTAGGGTGTTAATGAACCAAAGATTTGTACCATAAATAAAAAGAGGGGGGAATGTGGAGCCCTATACCAAAGTCACAAGCATGGAGCCTTATATCAAGGTCAAAATGTCCAGAATTAACCAAGCCTCATAGCAACTGTTACCATGTGCCTCCTGAACCAAACTGGCCAGTTCCATGACCCCATATTAGGTAAAATATCCACCCTATTTCCCACCTTACATCCTAACCAATCACCTAATGCCATCCTTCCAGTAGGAATTTCCTGTCTTAAGGATATAAAATTTGGCTACACGCCCATGAAAGGGGTCAGCTCCCCATTGAACAGACCTACTTTTCTAACAGCATCTCCCACTCAATGAACTCTATTATCTTCTCACTCTGCCTCATGTCTGAAAATTCTTTTCCAACCCACACGCAGACTCTGACAATAATTATGCAAAAGAATAATATGAATTTTTATTTTATTCTTTTACTTTAAAAGTTTTATTAAAAGAAATTCACATTGATATATTGTTTTAATTACATATTAGAAAGTAACAAAGAAAAAGATCCTGCCGAAAATGTGTCTGAGACAAGAAACCAATTAAATTGCACCCTAAAGCCCAGGGGAACTGTGGGAACTTGCCTACTGACTGCCTGACTATTGGGATGGAAGCTGGGCCTCTTTGACTAAGAGAAGGGGAGTGAAGAAGAGGGGCATTGGCTCTGACATGAGGAGTGGTCCAGCATTCTCAATAGGAATAAAGACCCTTAAAGACTGCATTATATTTTCAAATCACCAACTAGAACAGAAGGTACATGGGTGGTTGACAAAAGAATGTGTAAATGAGACTAACAGGTGAATTTGCTCTTGCCTGTAATCAAGAACAATCCCCAAGCAGTAGCCTTGGACTCTCCACAACTAGCATTTGCACAAATGGTTCCTCATCCACTATGCAGAGAATGGCAAAAAATGATTGTAACTTTTGCTGAAAGGTGAAAATAGCATGAGCCTAAGTTTGAAAACATGGAGGAATTTTGTTCCAGGTACGCACCTTTAGTAGAAAGGGAGGAGGAAGAGGACGAGAAGGAGAAAGAAACAGAAAAGAAGAAGGAGAACTGGAAGGGGTAAAGAGAGAAAGATGGGGAGGAGAGGAAGGAGAGGGAAGACAAGAAGAAGGAGAGGATAGATTTGGGGGATAGGTGCTAGATTTTTATGGGGTGTATGGTATCGTCCACATCATTTTGCAGATGAGATCTGAAGCCCTGGAAAGGAAAGAGGGTGATGTAGCTGGGACAGAGACAGCATCTGGAACTTCACCAGCCCAGACATGTGCAAAGGCAGGATGAAGATGAAGCACCTGCTGGGGACAAGAAGAACCTACAAAGATCCAGAATGTTTCTAGAGCTGATCAGACAGGGCAGGGCCAGGAAGGTCACAGCCTAACAATATTGCATGCATCTGTGTGGCCTACAGGCCTCAGAAAATGGATGGATGATACTTCTGGTTTCCAGAGATTGCTGCAGCATGTGCCCATGCATTGCCACAGAAACTCACCACTTGGAAAGTGCTCTCTGCACATACCTAAATGTTGTTATCCCCAAACACCCAGCCAGCCAGCTAGGGCTTTGGAAAATACTCAAACACCTGATCTGGCTATTTTGATGAAACACTGTTGGACAGAAAAACAGGCCACCCCCAGGAGTATGTAGAGAATTATATGATTCATGAATATGCATAAAGTCCTCTTTCCAGAGACAATTCCTTCAGCATTTATTGGAACAGAACAGGCTGGGAGGGAAGACAGTTCATCTCCAGTGTCTTTCTGCCTCCCTGTAGGAATTTTGTGAAAGTTAGGATCACTTCCTGTATCCCCAGGACCTGGTCCTCTGCACTAGCAGGGCCCACAGATGCCCTCTGGACTCCTTCATGTCCCTCACCACATTCCACCTTGGTCAGAGCAGGAAGTAGAGTTCAGAGGTAACCAGCTTGCCTGAAGTCATATAGCAGTTCCTAGAGGGCTAGGACTTTCACCACAAGGTCAAGTGATTCCCACACTGCAGGCCCCTGGAAGAACACCAAAGTAGAGCGGAATCTGATGAGGAGCAAGCCCTCAGCATAGCTCATCTGGCATTCAGAATCCCTGCAGGGAAACACCTCTCTAGCTCCCACTAGGGCTGGGGTGGGGAGCTGCAGTACAAGAGAGAGCTAGGCAGGGGAGCCCACAGAGAAAGCTGTGACAGGATTTCCCATTGACAGGCTTCCCTTTGAAGCCTCTACTGCTTCATTGCCCAGCCTCTTCAGTCTATCTGCAATTTCTTTCAGTGAAAAGGGTGACGTCTGACCAACACAGACATGCTAAGGTATGAGTATGTGTTATCTCTCCAAGGTTAATTGTGTTCTTTAAGCAGAGTAGATGTTCAGGGGCAAAGCAGGAAAAATGAGATAGGGATCAGGCATTACACAAACCACCCAGACTATACCACTAATCCACAAAGGAGTGACCCTGCCCAAAGCTCTGTGAGGCCATGGTGACAGCTGCAGAAGCTTTCTTTGATCTGATTCCTCATGTAGCCTCCATATGTTAGTCAAAAGGAGCAAGGCAAGGGGGCAGAGTGCCCAAGTCATGGTGGGCAGTCAGACATTTCTAAAGAAGGCCGAACATGCTCAGACATTGGGGGTCCAGGTGATGTCAGCATCTGCTATCCTGTGCCCCCAAGTCTATGGAGAATAAGCACTGAGCAGGGCTGAGCCAGCTGCCAAGTACTTGCTTGTCATGCTTCTCACAGTGATGAGGCAGGGGAGACTGAGTGTTTCCTTTGAAGGGCTAGGTGATACGAGGTTGCTGGAAGTGACAAGCCCCATTTCATCCTGCTTTTGAAAGGATCTGAGATAGATGCCCGGCTGAAAGGTTAAGTTGTGCTGAGCATCAGGGCCACTATTCTGCAGAGCCTACTTTGAAGTGGAAACCCAAGCTCACTTAACTGGAGCAAATGGCACTCTGCAAGTCCAAGACTGAGAGAGGCCCCCTTGAGTTTGCAAGCATTTAGGAACCAGAATGAACATGTTACCAACAATTACATCAACCTGTTTGTCACTATGGCACCCACAGACCTAATTGTGAACCACTAAGTCCGCCCCTTTGGACAATTTGTCAACTCCCTGAGCCTCAAATTCCTCCACTATGAAATGGAGCTAAGAATATTTACTTCACAGGGTCATTGAAGGGACTTAACATGATAAAGGCACAAACTGTCCCTTAGAGAACATTCTGTGAGTGGGCAGTTCTTTGTGGCAGTTGTGGTTTTGGTTGCTATTGTTGTGCTAGGTACTCAGCCAACAAAGATGAAAAGTACTCAAGCAATCTGAAGAGTTCTGGAGGAGAGACATTTGCAGATAAATACCATGAAATAGGATGGTGGTCAGATCCTGAAGGTGCAGCATCAACTTTAATTAAGATGGAATTCTCCAAAGAAAGTAGTTTCTGCACAGCCCTCAGGATAAATAAGATTTCCATGGGGACAAATGGAAAGGGCATTTCAGATCCAGGAAGTGTGATGGACCAAAGCACAGAGCTTCTTGACCTGCAGCCCCTTACACATTTGTCACATATGAGTTTGGCATCTTCAACTAGGGCACAAAGAACAAGTCAGATAAACCAAATAATCATCTCAACATAGAGCTGGACCAGTCTCAAAAGGTCTGATGTGGGTTCCTGAACAGATAATCCCTAAGATGAAGGTTACAGAAGATGCAGATATCAACCAGGTAAAGGTATGAAGATGAAGAAAACTGCCTCTCTTTCTTCCATTTTAATTCTCATCATTTGATTACATCTGAAATGTGTCAGCCCTTTCATTGTCCAATAGGGAAGATGGCATCCCCAGGGGATAACAGAGTGTGAGAGTGTGCCTCTGGAGGTGTGCAAGGACTTTGCCCAGGCCAAGAGCCTTGCCCAAGCATACATATGTTCCATACATTCTCCTGTGGTGCTGGAGCAGGATGCAGAGCTTCTCTTAGTCTCAGAGATTGAATCAGGGTGGAAAGATGGAGTCTGGTAGAATGCAGTATGCCAGAGAACCACAGAGCATGTTCCCTTGGTGACTACACTGGGGTTGTTTGCTATAGGCTAACTTGACACACAAGACAGAACTTTCTAAATTTTAATATGCCTGCAAGTAACCCGGGATCTTATCAAAATGAGGATTCTGACCTGGAGGTGGGCCCCAAGAATCTGCTCTTTTAACAAGATCTTATGTGATGCAGGGGATATACAGATCCGCAGGCTACACTTGGAAGCAGCAAACATGGAACCTTCACCCAGGCAGCAAACAGTTACTGCACCTCCTAAGTGTTTATGTACAGTATTAGCAAAATTGCAAAGGCCTGTACTCCAGGAACTCACTTATATTTGAGGAAGATAACAATAAATGAGTAAGCAAACATAAAGGGTAACATGATAGAGTGAGAAGTTCATTCGAGTGATCGAGGAGGTCTTGGGTGCAGATGGTGGAAGTGCTTTAGGCTGGCTGATGGAGGAGGGCTGCCCTAGAGAAGGACTTAAGAAGGCTGCTTTGGAGAGGGATAAGGGGCCACCTGGAAGAGGCTTGGTAGGAGGATATTGCAGGCAAGAGGACAGCAAGTGCAAGGACACTGGGCTATGAACAAACTTGGGTCATTCAAGCTGCACAAGCTCAAGACAGAGCTAAGTGCCTTGACCTCCAGGCTGCAGCCTTTTCCCTGGATTCAGCCACTTGTACTTGGTTGTGAAGTTCTGTTAAACTGGTTAAACTAAATGCCCTTGGCTATCCAGGATTTAAAATTACGGTCTCTTATATTATAGAACCCCACACCATTCCTGGGTCCTTGGGAAATCATGTCTGAAAAGTAAAGATTTAAACAAAATCTTCACTACCAAAATTCTACTTTCCCACTGGTCCTGGAGGCCCAGTATCATTTTTCCAAGGGAAGAGGGATGGGAAGGAGGGCTTGGCAATGACACAGTCACAAAGAAAGGCTGAAATACAGCCTGGCCAACTTGGGAAAATAAGTAGAGGTACCAAAAATTCACCTTCCCATTCATCCTAATGGTATTCTCCCTCCTAACACTTTACTATATCTCACTGTACATGCAGTTGATATGTTGGATTTTTGTCCCCTTCTGCTGCTTGGAAGTTGTATCTGACACATTTTGTGCCAGACACCACATATGCTCATGGGCTACTTATTTTTTGGTCACTATACTGCAATGGAAGAAACACAAGCTGGAATCAAGATTCCTGGGAGAAATATCAATAACCTCAGATATGCAGATGGCACCACCCTTATGGCAGAAAGTGAAGAGGAACTCAAAAGCCTCTTGATGAAAGTGAAAGTGGAGAGTGAAAAAGTTGGCTTAAAGCTCAACATTCAGAAAACGAAGATCATGGCATCCAGTCCCATCACTTTATGGGAAATAGATGGGGAAACAGTGGAAACAGTGTCAGACTTTATTTGGGGGGGCTCCAAAATCACTGCAGATGGTGACTGCAGCCATGAAATTAAAAGACACTCACTCCTTGGAAGGAAAGTTATGACCAACCTAGATAGCATATTCAAAAGCAGACATATTACTTTGCCAACAAAGGTCCGTCTAGTCAAGGCTGTTTTTCCTGTGGTCATGTATGGATGTGAGAGTTGGAGTGTGAAGAAGGCTGAGCACCTAAGAATTGATGATTTTGAACTGTGGTGTTGGAGAAGACTCTTGAGAGTCCCTTGGACTGCAAGGAGATAGATCAGCCCTGGGATTTCTTTGGAAGGAATGATGCTAAAGCTGAGACTCCAGTACTTTGGCTACCTCATGCGAAGAGTTGACTCATTGGAAAAGACTCTGATGCTCGGAGGGATTGGGGGCAGGAGGAGAAGGGGACGACAGAGGATGAGATGGCTGGATGGCATCACTGACTGGATGGACGTGAGTCTGGGTGA
>NW_011494867.1:43473-45482 GCF_000754665.1 Bison bison bison
CTGTGATTCATGGGGTCGCAAAGAGTCAGACACGACTGAGCGACTGGACTGGACTGAACTGATACTGCAATGGGAACTGACACCTCTCAGCCTCAGTTGTGTTGGACATTTCTCTTTGCCTGAGAACTTCTCTGTCATCGCTACACATAACTCTTGTGAAAACCTACTTATGCATTCTGTTGTATGTGCCAATTGGGAAGTGTGAGGGAACTAGCACTTTATGTGACCACATTTGACCAATGGAGGA
Source organism: Bison bison bison (assembly GCF_000754665.1). NCBI lineage: Eukaryota > Metazoa > Chordata > Mammalia > Artiodactyla > Bovidae > Bison > Bison bison. The sequence goes on from NW_011494867.1 coordinate 43,721, forward strand.
TGGAACTTGTGGACAAATATGCCTCTCTTTTGTCTTTCAGGAAGACAGTTGTTTAGGTAACTTCTTAGGTGTTAACCTTTCTTCCCAAAGGGTCCCAGCAGGATTGAGTCTAGTTAGCAGTGATCAAGTCAAGAAGGTACCCTCATATCAACTTTACCTTCTTTCCTTTTCCACTCTTCTCACTGATCCATTTCTTATTCCCTGGAATTACTTCCAAAGATCAACCTCTGGCAATAAGCTCTTGTCCCAGACTCTTCTTTTCAGAAGAAATTGAAGCTAGGACAGAAGGGCATTCCAACCAATGAAAACGCAGCATTATCACACATGATCCTATCCTATTGATGGCAAGGCTGAGGTTTTTTGCTACCCAGGCTCCCTGCCACAGGCTGGGAGGTGAGTTAGCTCAGAAACTGGGCCACTCTTGTGCCTCACTCCTGCGTGGAGTTAACATGTCAAGGAACCCTGGGTAGATCTTCCTGGTGGATCTTCCAGTTGGATCCTCAACTGCAAACACATAATTTGTTCTCTGAGATCTCTTTTCAGGGATTTGTATTATAATTTGGAATTAGTGCTCCTCTAGTGCTCAACCACAACACTTGTTGGTATGTCACAGGCCTCTGTGATCTCTCCCAGCATCCCCTAACCTCAATGCCCTCTGACCTGCCTAGGAGAAGTGGTAACACAGAGACTGTATATGATGAGGGTAATAAAAAGAAAGAACAACCTTGGAGAATCAGTTGATTCAGAAGTGGGACAGAGAGAATCCAAGATGAACCTGGAGCACCTTGTGGCACCAGACAGCAAGAAGGTATTAAAAACAAATAAATAAGAACAACAAAAATATACATTTGTATATATATGTATTTCAAAGGAATTCAGGGCTAAACTGAAGGAGCTCCCAGTGGCCAGTGTTGGAAAAACTTGAACAAAATATATAACTATAGTTTGGATTATAAAAAGAATAATATAGATATGTATTAGTCCATACTGATTAAACAAATAACTAACTAAGCAAATAAATAAGAGAGAAGCATCAACCCTTCCTCACAGAACTACAATTAATAAATGTAGGAGAAATGAAAGAAAGTCATCAATAATATTGTACACTAGAGTAATAATTGCTACAGTGAATACCTATTGATAGATATTAAAATGAATGGGTGAAAACTTAAGCAAAATTGAGAGGTCTCCAAGTACTGCCCTCAAACACTTAGTAATTGCAAAAAGAAAATAGTTTATAGCATAAAATACCGGTAGATACTATCTCAGCCAAATAGCAAAGTAATCTGCAGTAATAAGACACTGACATCATGGGTGCCTTAGTTTGATGCACTGAGAAGGGTACCTCAACCCCTGTGGGATCATTCTGAATAAAACATAACCTAGATCCAATAAATATAAAACATCAGATAACTCCAAGTGGTGAGACATTGTACAAAGTAACTTACTGGTTCTCTTCAAAACTTTCAAAGTCCAAAGAAGACATACAGATGGCTAATAAACACATGAAAAGATGCTCAACATTACTCATTATCAGAGAAATGCAAATCAAAACCACAATGAGGTACCATCTCATGCCACTCAGAACAGCTGCTATCAAAAAGTCTACAAACAATAAATATTGGAGAGGGTATGGAGAGGGTGTGGAGAAAAGGGAATCCTCTTACACTGCTCGTGGGAATGCAAACTAGTACAGCCACTATGGAGAACATTGTGGAGATTCCTTTAAAAACTAGAAATAGAACTGCCATATGACCCAGCA
>NW_011494867.1:45582-47762 GCF_000754665.1 Bison bison bison
CCAATGTTCATCACAGCACTGTTTATAATAGCCAGGACATGGAAGCAACCTAGATGCCCATCGGCAGATGAATGAATAAAAATACTGTGGTACATGTACACAATGGAATATTACTCAGCCATTAAAAGGAATACACTTGAATCAGTTCTAATGAGATGGATGAAACCAGAGCCTATTATACAGAGTGAAGTCAGAAAGAAAAACACCAATACAGTATATTAATGAATATATATGGAATTTAGAAAGATGATAACGATGACCCTATATGTGAGACAGCAAAAGAGACACAGATGTAAAGAACAGACTTTTGGACTCTGTGGGAGAAGGCAAGGGTGGGATGATTTCAGAGAACATCATTGAAACATGTATATTATCATATGTGAAACAGATCACCAGGCCAGGTTCAATGCATGAGACAAGGGTGCTCAGGGACAGTGCACTGGGATGACCCAGAGGGATGGGATGGGGAGGGAGATGGGCGGGAGATTCAGAATGGGGCCACATGTACATCCGTGGCTGATTCATGTCAATGTATGGCAAAAACAACCATCATATTGTAAAGTAATTAGACTCCAATTAAAGTAAATTAATTATTAAAAAAAAAAAAAAAGAATGACAAAGAGAGCTTGAGGAGCTGCCACAGGTTGAAGAGGACTGAGGAGACAGCATCACTAAATTAAACATGGGAGCATGGATCAGATCCTGGAGCAGAAAATGATTGCAAAAGAAAGAATATGAAACCTGAGTAGGTTTTTGCTTAATAACACAATACCAAAGTTAATGTCTTAGTTTTGATAAATGTTCTATAGATAAATGTTCCATGCTGCTGCTGCTGCTGCTGCTAAGTCGCTTCAGTCGCGTCTGACTGTGTGCGACCCCAGAGATGGCAGCCCACCAGGCTCCCCCGTCCCTGGGATTCTCCAGGCAAGAACACTGGAGTGGGTTGCCATTTCCTTCTCCAATGCATGAAAGTGAAAAGAGAAAGTGAAGTCACTCAGTCGTGTCCAACTCTTAGCGACCCCATGAACTGCAGCCCACAAGGCTCCTCCGTCCATGGGATTCTCCAGGCAAAAGTACTGGAGTGGAGTGCCATTGCCTTCTCCGAAATGTTCCATAGCTATGTAGAAAGTAAAGGGGAAGCTGGGGGAAGTGTATAAAGGAACTTATGTACCCTTTACAACTCTTTGGTAAACTTTAAAATTATCTCAACATTTAAAATTCATATTAACTTTCTTTTTTAATATAAATTTATTTATTTTAATTGGAGGCTAATTACTTTACAATATTTAATTGGTTTTGCCATACATCGACATGAATCCACCACAGGTGTAAACGTGTTCCCCATCCTGAACCCCCTCCCACGTCCCTCCCTATACCATCCCTCTGGGTCATCCCAGTGCACCAGCCCCGAGCATCCTGTATCATGCATCAAACCTGGACTGGTGATTCATTTCACATATGATAATATACATGATTCAATGCCATTCTCCCAAACCATCTCACCCTCGCCCTCTCCCACAGAGTCCAAAAGACTGATCTATACATCTGTGTCTCTTTTGCTGTCTCGCATACAGGGTTATTGTTACCGTCTTTCTAAATTCCATATAAATGCGTTAGTATACTGTACTGGTGTTTTTCTTTCTGGCTTACTTCACTCTGTATAATAGGCTCCAGTTTCATCCACCTCATTAGAACTGATTTGAATGCATTCCTTTTAATGGTTGAGTATTACTCCATTGTGTATATGTACCATAGCTTCCTTATCCATTTGTCTGCTGATGGACATCTCAGTTGCTTCCATGTCCTGGCTATTATAAACAGTGCTGTGATGAATATTGGGGTGCATGTGTCTTTTTCAGTTCTGGTTTCTTTGGTGTGTATGCCCAGCAGTGGGATTGCTGGGTCATAAGGCAGTTCTATTTCCAGTTTTTTAAGGAATCTCCACACTGTTCTCCATAGTGGCTGTACTCATTTGCATTCCCACCGGCAGAGTAAGAGGATTCCCTTTTCTCCACACCCTCTCCAGCGTTTATTGCTTGTAGACTTATGGATCGCAGCCATTCTGACCGGTGTGAAATGGTACCTCATTGTGGTTTTGATTTGCATTTCTCTGATAATGAGTGATGTTGAGCATCTTTCATGTGTTTGTTAGCCATCTGTATGTCTTCTTTGGAGAAATG
>NW_011494867.1:47862-49433 GCF_000754665.1 Bison bison bison
TTTTTGTAGTATTAATTCTTTGTTCAGTTGCTTCATTTGCTATTATTTTCTCCCATTCTGAAGGCTATCTTTTCACCTTGCTTATAGTTTCCTTTGTTGTGCAGAAGCTTTCAAGTTTAATTAGGTCCCATTTGTTTATTTTTGCTTTTATTTCCAATATTCTGGGAAGTGGGTCATAGAGGATCGTGCTGTGATTTATGTCAGAGAGTGTTTTGCCTATGTTCTCCTCTAGGAGTTTTATAGTTTCTGCTCTTACATTGAGATCTTTAATCCATTTTGAGTTTATTTTTGTGTATGGTGTTAGAAAGTGCTCTAGTTCCATTCTTTTACAAGTGGTTGACCAGTTTTCCCAGCACCACTTGTTAAAGAGATTGTCTTTTCTCCATTGTATATTCTTGCTTCCTTTTTCAAAGATAAGGTATCCATAGGTGTGTGGATTTACCTCTGGGCTTTCTATTTTGTTTTGTTGATCTATATTTCTGTCTTTGTGCCAGTACCATACTGTCTTGATGACTGTGGCTTTGTAGTAGAGCCTGAAGTCAAGCAGGTTTATTCCTCCAGTTCCATTCTTCTTTCTCAAGATTGCTTTGGCTATTCAAGTTTTTTTGTATTTCCATACATATTGTGAAATTATTTGTTCTAGCTCTGTGAAAAATACCATTGGTAGCTGATAAGGATTGCATTGAATCTATACATTGCTTTGGGTAGTATACTCATTTTCACTGTATTTATTGTTTCAATCCATGAACATGGTATACATTTCTCCATCTTTCAGTGTCCTCTTTGATTTCCTTCATTAGTGTTTTATAGTTTTGTATGTATAAGTCTTTTGTTTCTTTAGGTAGATATGGTCCTAAATATTTTATTCTTTTTGTTGCAATGGTGAATGGAATTGTTTCCTTAATTTCTCTTTCTATTTTCTCATTATTAGTGTATAGGAATGCAAGGGATTTCTGTGTGTTGATTTTATATCCTGCAACTTTACTATATTCATTGATTAGCTCTAGTAATTTTCTGGTGGAGTCTTTAGGGTTTTCTATGTAGAGGATCAATTCAGCAGTGGCCACAGGACTGCAAAAGGTCAGTTTTCATTCCAATCCCAAAGAAAGGCAATGCCAAAGAATGCTCAAACTACCACAAAATTGCACTCATCTCACATGCTAGTAAAGTAATGCTCAAAATTCTCCAAGCCAGGCTTCAGCAATATGTGAACCGTGAACTTCCAGATGTTCAAGCTGGTTTTAGAAAAGGCAGAAGAACCAGACATCAAATTGCCAACATCCGCTGGATCATGGAAAAAGCAAGAGAGTTCCAGAAAAGCATCTATTTCTGCTTTACTGACTACGCCAAAGCCTTTGACTGTGTGGATCACAATAAACTGTGGAAAATTCTGAAATAGATGGGAATACCAGACCACCTAATCTGCCTCTTGAGAAATTTGTATGCAGGTCAGGAAGCAACAGTTAGAACTGGAGATGGTACAACAGACTGGTTCCAAATAGGAAAAGGAGTTCGTCAAGGCTGTATATTGTCACCCTGCTTATTTAACTATATGCAGAGTACATCATGAG
>NW_011494867.1:49533-49880 GCF_000754665.1 Bison bison bison
GGATGTTGAATTTTGTCAAAGGCTTTCTCTGCATCTATTGAGATAATCAAATGGCTTTTATTTTTCAATTTGTTAATGTGGTGTATTACTTTGATTAATTTGCAGATATTGAAGAATCCTTGCATCCCTGGGATAAAGCCCACTTGATATTAACTTTCAAAAAATATAAAAAGAAAGCAGGAAAGAAAAGTAACATAAACGTGGATAATTTCACTTGCCATTCCAATGCACAAGCCTAAAATAAAAGAGCAAATCTGTTATATTCTTTCATCATGTAACCACCTCACATATGTTGCCCTGAAACAAAAGCCAATTATTTCATCTATTGCCCCAAAGGAAGTAGAAAA
>NW_011494867.1:49980-50300 GCF_000754665.1 Bison bison bison
GGCTTAAAACTCAACATTCAGAAAACGAAGATCATGGCATCTGGTCCCATCACTTCATGGGAAATAGATGGGGAAACAGTGTCAGACTTTATTTTGGGGGGCTCCAGAATCACTGCAGATGGTGATTGCAGTTATGAAATTAAAAGACGCTTACTCCTTGGAAGGAAAGTTATGACCAACCTAGATAGCATATTCAAAAGCAGAGACATTACTCTGCCAACAAAGGTCAGTCTAGTCGAGGCTATGGTTTTTCCTGTGGTCATGTATGGATGTGAGAGTTGGACTGTGAAGAAAGCTGATGGCCGAAGAATTGATGCTTT
>NW_011494867.1:50400-51263 GCF_000754665.1 Bison bison bison
TGGGACGTGGTGGAGCTCTCTGGCAGCACCAATGGCATCAGAAAGTGCTGAAAATTTATGCATTGTCACTTACATAAAGTATCCTCATCAGGGAGAAAGCAAAACCATCATTATGACAAACCAGTCTGCCTTTTGCCTGTGTTGCTTAGTTGGCCACATGGTTTGGGAGTGATAGCTTACCATGAATGGTGTCAGATTTGTAATCTCCAAAGGAGAAAATTTCGCTTTGGGACCAAAGATGGGGCTTCAGTCACTCAGAGCTTCATGCAACAAAAGTTTTATTAAAGTGAAAAGGGATTTAGAAAGCTTTTGACACAGACATCAGAAGGGGGCTGAAAGAGTGCCACCCCTGCTAGTCTTAGCAAGGCCTTAAATACTTTTTAAATTGGTTACTAACAATAGATTTTTTTAAAAAGTCTCAAGATTGTGAGAGAGTTAATTCTTAGGTAGGTTGATTAGAAGTCTGGAGTACCTGAAGAGGAAAAAGGGGTCCGGGGTTCTTGAGGAGGAGAGAAGGACAAACATTTTTTTCCACATTTCTTCATTTTAATCACATAAAATGTTCTTTTTCTTTAAGCTCAGAGCTAATGATTACACAACAAAACAACTCATCTTGCTCAAGAATATATTTTCCCTTAAACTCTGTACCAATGATTACGTAACAATAATGTATCCTGCTTGAGGATGTATGTCTCCTTCTTAAGAACCTTCTGAATAATCCTGTCATCTTATACTGTATGTTGTGGGAGTAGGGCTGGTAAGATCTTTCTATTGTTCTAATCCCGTCATTTTAAAATATAAATTGTGGGAGTGGGTCTGGTAAGACCTTTGCAACCTTTAGGCATTCTTTTGATTTACTGTAA
>NW_011494867.1:51363-52101 GCF_000754665.1 Bison bison bison
CTGAGGGTCAGATACGACTGAGCATCTTCACTTTCACTTTTCACTTGCATGCAGTGGAGAAGGAAATGGCAACCCACTCCAGTGTTCTTGCCTGGAGCATCCCAGGGATGGGGGAGCCTGGTGGGCTGCCATCCATGGGGTCACACAGAGTTGGACACGACTGAAGTGACTTAGCAGGAGCAGCAGCAACCAACTCCCCCAATGCTGGATGAAGACCATCATGCCTGTGTCAGGCAGAGCTCCACTATATCTTTTAGTGTGTCTTCTATCCCTTATTCCTGTCTAAGTCTGAAACTTCAGCTGGAAATGAATTCTGGAGATCACTGTCATGCTTCTCCTCTGTTTCCACATTCCACTCCAGCCCTGCCCTTGTCTCTCCACTCGCATACCATGAACTACTCAACCATTTGTCACTTCCTATTAATGCCCAGTGAGGAAGTTTCCCTAAGATTCCTCCCACAGCAGTAGGAGGGCCATATGCTATGCTTATTCCTCTGGCTCAGATCAGGTATTCTCTTCCTACTTGGGATGAAGGCTACAGAGGGCAGAGGGCAGAGCGGGCTTGGCTTGGAGTTCTGTTTCTACATGCCCTCAAGATCCAAGGTCAAGAGGCTACTCAACCGGCCCCTGTGACCATCAATCTTCCTTTCTGTATACAAACTCCCAAAGTAAAACTGAAGCCGGAGTGGGCTCAAAATACACAGGGCTTCCTTGGTGGTGTTTTAGGATACAAGGTGC
>NW_011494867.1:52201-53117 GCF_000754665.1 Bison bison bison
GATTGGGGGCAGGAGGAGAAGGGGACGACAGAGGATGAGATGGCTGGATGGCATCACTGACTCGATGGACGTGAGTCTGAGTGAACTCTGGGAATTGGTGATGGACAGGAAGGCCTGGCGTGCTGCGATTCATGGGGTCGCAAAGAGTCGGACACGACTGAGCAACTGAACTGAACTGAATAATCAATTGAAAAAGTATATAGCTCTCCTGCTAAGACTACTGAGTGGGGCATTCTCCATCCCCCTTTTGATGTCTGTGTCAGAAGCTTTCTCTGTCCTTTTACCACTGTAATAAAACTCTGCTACAAAAAAGCTCTTGAGTGATCAAGCCTGGTCCCTGGTCCCAAAGATAAACCTTCTTTGGAGATCATGAGTTTGACATTGTAAGCTATCATAGCAAGAGTGAACACTGACATTCAGCAGTAAGGGTCTTAAAAGACCAACTCCCACAACATATATCTTAAGATAATAAGTTTAGCCAGAAGGAATGGATTTCTGTTAGGAAGAAGAAACATGTCCTTGAGCAGGATTCAGTTCAGTTCAGTTCAGTTCAGTCGCTCAGTCATGTCCAACTCTTTGCAACCCCATGAATTGCAGTACGCCCCTGCAAAGAGTCAGACACGACTGAGTGATTGAACTGAACTGAACTGAACTGAGGCCTCCTTGTCCATCACCAACTCCCTGAGTTCACGCAAACTCACATCCATCGAGTTGGTGATGCCATCCAGCCATCTCATCCTCTGTCATCCCCTTCTCCTCCTGCCCCCAATCCCTCCAGGCATCAGAGTTTTTTTTTCAACTTTTTGCATGAGGTGGCCAAAGTATTGGAGTTTCAGCTTTAGCATCAGTCCTTCAAAAAAACACCCAGGACTGATCTCCTTCAGAATGGACTGGTTGGATCTCCTTGCAGTCCAAG
>NW_011494867.1:53591-55034 GCF_000754665.1 Bison bison bison
TGCAGTGATTCTGGAGCCCCAAAAAATAAAGTCTGACACTGTTTCCCCATCTATTTCCCATGAAGTGATAGGGCCAGATGCCATGATCTTTGTTTTCTGAATGTTGAGCTTTAAGCCAACTTTGTCACTCTCCTCTTTCACTTGCATCAAGAGGCTTTTTAGTTCCTCTTCACTTTCTGCCATAAGGGTGGTGTCATCTGCATATCTAAGGTTATTGATATTTCTCCTGGCAATCTTGATTCCAGCTTCTGCTTCTTCCAGCCCAGCATTTCTCATAATGTACTCTGCATATAAACTAAATAAGCAGGGTGACAGTATACAGTCTTGACGTACTCCTTTTCCTATTTGGAATCAGTCTATTGTTCCATGTCCAGTTCTAACTGTTGCTTCCTGACCTGCATATAGGTTTCTCAAGAGGCAGGTCAGGTGGTCTGGTATTCCCATCTCTTTCAGATTTTTCCACAGTTTATTGTGATCCACACAGTCAAAGGCTTTGGCATAGTCAATAAAGCAGAAATACATGTTTCTCTGGAACTCTCTTGCTTTTTCCATGATCCAGCGGATGTTGGCAATTTGATCTCTGGTTCCTCTGCCTTTTCTAAAACCAGCTTGCACACCTGGAAGTTCACGGTTCACATATTGCTGAAGCCTGGCTTGGAGAATTTTGAACATTACTTTACTAGCGTGTGAGATGAGTGCAATTGTGTGATAGTTTGAGCATTCTTTGTCATTGCCTTTCTTTGGGATTGGAATGAAAACTGACCTTTTACACTGCTGAGTCTTTCTAAAGTTGCTGGCATACTTAGTGCAGCACTTTCACAGCATCATCTTCCAGGATTTGAAATAGCTTAACTGGAATTCCATCACCTCCACTAGCTTTGTTCGTAGTGATGCTTTCTAAGGCCCACTTGACTTCACTTTCCAGGATGTCTGGCTCTAGGTCAATGATCACACCATCGTGATTATCTGGGTCATGAAGATATTTTGCACAGTTCTGTGTATTCTTGCCACCTCTTCTTAATATTTTCTGCTTTTGTTAGGTCCATACCATTTCTGTCCTTTATCGAACTGATCTTTGCATGAAATGTTCCCTTGGTATCTCTAATTTTCTTGAAGAGATCTCTAGTCTTTCCCATTCTGTTGTTTTCCTCTATTTCTTTGCATTGATCGCTGAGGAAGGCTTTCTTATCTCTCCTTCCTCTTCTTTGGGACTCTGCATTCAGATGCTTATATCTTTCCTTTTCCCTTTTGCTTTTCACTTCTCTTCTTTTCACAGCTATTTGTAAGGCCTCCCCAGACAGCCATTTTGCTTGTTTGCATTTCTTTTCCATGGAGATGGTCTTGATCCCTGTCTCCTGTACAATGTCACAAACCTCCATCCATAGTTCATCAAGCACTCTATCTATCAGATCTAGTCCCTTAAATCTATTTCTGACTTTCACT
>NW_011494867.1:55134-86165 GCF_000754665.1 Bison bison bison
AACCTCCATCCATAGTTCATCAAGCACTCTATCTATCAGATCTAGTCCCTTAAATCTATTTCTGACTTTCACTGTATAATCATAAGGGATTTGATTTAGGTTATACCCGAATGGTCTAGTGGTTTTCCCTATTTTCTTCAATTTAAGTCTGAACTTGGCTATAAGGAGTTCATGTTCTGAGCCACAGTCAGCTCCTTGTCTTGTTTTTGCTGACTGTATAGAGCTTCTCCATCTTTGGCTGCAAAGAATATAATCAGTCTGATTTTGGTGGTGACCATGTGTAGAGTCTGGTGATGTCCATGTGTAGTCTTCTCTTGTGTTTTTGGAAGAGGGTGTTTGCTATGACCAGTGCATTCTCTTGGCAAAACTCTATTAGCCTTTGCCCTTCTTCATTCCATATTCCAAGGCCAAAGTTGCCTGTTACCCCAGGTGTCTCTTGACTTCCTACTTTTGCATTCCAGTCCCCTATAATGAAAAGTGAAAGTGAAGTCACTCAGTCGTGTCCGACTCTTTGCCACCCTGTGGACTGTAACCCACCAGGCTCCTCTGTCCATGGGATTCTCCAGGCAACAATACTGGAGTGGGTTGCCATTTCCTTCTCCAGGGGATCTTCCCGACCCAGGGATCAAACCCAGGTCTCCCGCATTACAGCCAGATGCTTTAACCTCTGAGCCAAATCGTCAATGGTATAATGAAAAGGACATCTTTTTTGGGTGTTAGTTTTAAAAGGTTTTGTAGGTCTTCATAGAACCGTTCAATTTCAGCTTCTTCAGCATTACTGGTTGGGGCATAGGCTTGGATTACTGTGATACTGAATGATTTTCCTTGGGAATGAACAGAGATCATTCTATCATTTTTGAGATTGCATCCAAGTACTACATTTCACTCTTTCGTTGACCATGATGGCTACTCCATTTCTTCTAAGGGATTTCTGCCCGCAGTAGTAGATATAATGGTTATCTGAGTTAAATTCACCCATTCCAGTCCATTTTAGTTCACTGATTCCTAGAATGTCAAAGTTCACTCTTGCCATCTCCTGTTTGACCACTTCCAATTTGCCTTGATTCATGGACCTAACATTCCAGGTTCCTATGCAATATTGCTCTTTACAGCATCGGACCTTGCTTCTATCACCAGTCACATCCACAACTGGGTATTGTTTTTGCTTTGGCTCCATCCCATCATTCTTTCTGGAGTTATTTCTCCACTGATCTCCAGTAGCATATTGGGCACCTACCGACCTGGGGAGTTCCTCTTTCAGTATCCTATCATTTTGCCTTTTCATGGGGTTCTCAAGGCAAGAATACTGAAGTGGTTTGCCATTCCCTTCTCCAGTGGACCACATTCTGTCAGACCTCTCCACCATGACCCGCCCATCTTGGGTGGCCCCACACAGCATGGTTTAGTTTCATTGGCTTATACATGGCTGTGGTCCGTGTGATTAGATTGACTAGTTTTCCATGCTTATGGTTTCAGTGTGTCTGCCCTCTGATGCCCTCTCGCAACACCTACCATCTTACTTGAGTTTTTCTTACCTTGGACGAGGGGTATCTCCTCACCACCGCCCTCCTGACCTTGAACGTGGAGTAGCTCCTCTCGGCCCTTGAGCAGGGTGTTGTTGTTAAATAACCATTAGCACAGAGCTTAAGGACAAACATACCCTTGAGCAAGATGCACTGTCTTGTTGTGCAATCATTAGCTGGGGCTTAAAGAAAGTTAGTCTCAGGTGAAATAGATTGTTGCCATAGCAACTCAGAGCTTAAGAAAAAAATGTCTTACGTGACTAAGGTGAAGGAATGTAGAAGAAGAAAAAAAAGTTTGTCCCTTCCTCCTCCTCAAGGGCCCTGGACTCCTTATCAACCTACCTAAGAATTAACTCTTTCAGGAGGAAAGCTTGTAATCTCTCCTTTCTGTGTAGTCAGTTTTACTGCACAAGACTGAGTGACAGCAGCATCTGGCCTCTTCCAGAAAGTCTCCCAGTGGGAGGCCAGAGGCATGGGCAGGGCTTGAGAGTATGCTGGGAAGAAAGTTGATAGGAGGGCATTTCTTAGTCCATTATCACCAGGAAAGCCACACTCATCCCTGGGACTCTGCAGCCAAGGGCATCCCCAGAGCATTGGTTTGTCAATGGGAAGAACTCTCCTGTCCATGAAATTTATACCTGATATTTACAGTTTTCTTTGCCAAGGTGAGCTCTCAGGGACTTCCTTATAACTCCACTACTTGAAGTGAAAGGGGAAAAATAAAAGATTTCTTAATCAAGCATGGGTATGAAGATTTAGCTGTAAGGTTATTCATAATAGAAAATCTAACTAATGAAAAAGGCACTGGTGAAATAATGTGCTTGCACACTTGTTGCTTGCTGCTGGCATTTATTTCCTTTGTTCAAAATATAGGACTGAGAATGGGAGGGTTGTTGTTCTGAAACTCAAAGAGAATTCAGGGTATTGTGGTTTCCATGTGATTGAAACAGATCACCCTCAATTACAGAGGTCCCTTTTCAAAGGAAATTCACAAGTGAACATGTGGCCCAAGTTTGTCTGATAAAAGTACACTCAGGAATTTTTCTGGAAATGTTCTTTTTCCTGCTGACATGAATTCCCTGAGGATAATGAGATTGTAAAAACAATTATTGCAGCCATTCAGGTAGCTGATCTGAAGGAAAAAAACAGAAACTCAAAGGAGAGAATTTCAGAAAAATAGGTGACATTTTGAATCTCTGGATCAAACTACACCTGAAGCTAGTCTGATTTCTGGATCTATCACTTACATCAATTTGATTTTGAAGGCCAGTAACTGAAAGAGTTTCACATCTACATGGTGGACTAAAATGAAAATTTTCCCCAGTAATTATCTCTGGACAGTAAAATCATGATGTTGGTTTATAAATTCCTTTTCCAGATATAACATCTCTAATGTATCACTAATAAACATGGATTACATTTTAGAAAAGAGAAACAAAGTTATTTCTAATTTTTAAATGATACTACTTTTCTTCTGTACTATTGCTGGTGGTGGTGTTGTTAAGTTGCAAAGTTGTGTCAGACTCTTTGAGACCATATGAGCTGCAGCACTCCAGGCTTCCCTGTCCTTCACTATCTCCCAGAGTTTGCTCAAATTTATGTCCATTGAGCCAGTGATGCCATCCAACCATCTCATCCTCTGTCACTCTCTTCTACTCTTGCCCTCAATCTTTCTCAGCATTAGGGGTTTTTCCAATGAGTCGGCTTTTCACATTAGGTGGCCAAAGTATTAAAGTGTCAGCTTCAGCATCAGTTCCTCCAATGAATATTCAGGGTTGATTTCCTTTAGGATTGACTGGTTTGTTCTCCTTACATTCCAAGGGACTCTCAAGAATCTTCTCCAGCACCACAGTTCAGAAGTATCAGTTCTTCAGCTGTCAGTCTTCTTTATGGTCCAACTCTAATATCCATACTGTAGTGTCCTTCAAACCTAGTGGAAGCTTCTATTTGTACATTCTAGTAGCTCTAGTCTGCATGGAGCCTGCCTGCGAGGGCCCAGTCTACCTTTCTGTGAAAGTTTACAGACTTTTGACTAAAACTTATATATTATCATGCCTTTTAATTTCTATATCTCTGATGCTTTGACATCTTGGACCTTGTGGGCCCTGGAGAGATTGCCCCTTCCAGACCTAGACAATTCCTAGAGATAGTAAATGAGAACTAACCAATCCCATAGTCCTCAGCCACTTCTGTTTTCAGGCTCTCACTCTCTGGACCAGTGTCCCCCTGCCCTAATCATCCCAGGCCCAGACAACTGGAGACAGCCTCTGTGTCCCAGAGCCTGCTGAAGTTATTTGATTAGCCAGTGCTAAGTCTGTTTACCTTGCTGTAGCTTCCCTTTCCCTCCTAAACCACAGTAAAGGCTCTTGACCATATTTTTCTCTCACTCCTCCTAACACACACTGGTTCTTCCCTCTGCAGCCCTGCCTGGCATGCCCACTTCCCTTAGGAATTATGAGTAACAAACCATCTTTTCAATGGCGATTGTCTCCTGATTATACCTGAATATTTTAAAAAATCTACGCTTTAAAACAACTGGTTCATCCATTTGGAGTCAAATACTCAAAAAGGTGCACAGACAAATCCAGCAAATTATCAGTGACAAATGGTTCCATGCTTAGCCACAGATGTGTTTTTTTGTTATTGACACCCAAGTTACAGGGAAAATCCTAGGCTTACTTGGATCCTCTCTCTAGCTTTTTCTAATTAGTATACTGTTACTGCTGCTAAGTCACTTCAGTCGAGTCAGACTCTGTGTGACTCCATAGACAGCAGCCCACCAGGCTCCCCCATCCCTGGGATTCTCCAGGCAAGAACACTGGAGTGGGTTGCTATTTCCTTCTCCAATGCATGAAAGTGGAAAGTGAAAATTGAAAGTAAAGTTGCTCAGTAATGTCTGACTCTTAGCGACCCCATGGACTGCAGCCTACCAGGTTCATCCATCCATGGGATTTTCCAGGCAAGAGTACTGGAGTGGGGTGCCATTGCCTTCTCCGTCTAATTAGTATAATACTAAGCAAATAACAGACAACCAATGCACACTGGTTGTTTGATGAAGCAAACTGATCAGGCCACACAAATGCCATAATGACTGTACAACTATTGTTGGGAGGGGCCTCCAAGATCAGAATTTATAAAATTCCTCTCCCAAGAGATATTATGAGGGTCTATCTTATTGAGGGCTCTCAGAAGCAGGCCCTAAGACTGATTTTCATGCCAAGTAATTTATTTGGGGGACAATCCCAGGAAGCACCAGCAAGAAAGTGAAAAAGAAAAGGAAAAGAAGCCAAAGCCAGATGTGTTAATGTGTCTACTGGGGACCTCTGAAAGACAGGGTAGGAAAGCGGTCCTCAAACTGTGGCACATGTCAGAATCTCCTGGAGGGATTCCTAGAACAGTCTGGGCTGAACATTCAGAGTTCCTAATTCAATGGGCTCCCAGGTGACACTGAGGCTGCTTGCTCCAAGACCATATTTGGAGGCTTCCCTCCACCTCTGTCATCAAAGGGGAAGAAGCTGGGCTATTCATCAGCCAGTTGCCTTTCATCATTGACTGAGGGTAGTTCCCAGGAGCAGTGACTCCCCAATACTTGTGGCCTGCCTCTGTGTGTGCGGAGAGATCCTCAGGCAGAGAATTAAGCACTGGCACTGGACAGAATGAGTATGCATGGAGACAGTGCTGAAAGATGTGGGTAGGACACTGGCAGCATTTGTTACAGCATCCTATCCCAACATTTCTGTGGTGAAGGAAGATAGAGGACACCCACCCCTATCCTATACCCCTTTGTGGAAAGTCACAATGTCATTAGCATAGCAGCATTTCTGAGGAGTCCTGAACTTTTTTTTTTAATTGTGGAACTTAACATTTGCCAAATTTCTTTTAACTTCTTTCAAAGAAGACAGCTTGGAAATCACTATTCTAGACTAAGATTTAGCGACTAAGGCCTACAGAGCAACTGTGACCTTCTACCTCTTTGTGTAAATGAACTTTCACTGGAACACAGGCACACCCATTCTTTTATGGACTGTATATGGCTGTTTTTGCTCTTCAACAGCAAAGTTGAGTAGTAGTGACCAAAACTGTAGGCGCACAGGCCAAAAACATTTACGATCTGGCCCTTAGCAAAATAGGTTGACAGAATCCTGTTCTATACTATTTTCTTCCCATTTCATAGGCACAGAAACTGTGACTTAGAGAGGGGAAAGTGCCTTCCCTAAGGTCACTGAAAAAGGTTGTGGCAATGCTGGGGCAAGAGAGGAGACTTCCTGATTCTTATGTGCTTTCAAGAGCCTCTTCCTCTCATAGATCTGCCTCATAGTTCCTCTTCCTTTATCTCTTGTTCTCTGTTCTCTTGGCCTACTAATATGAGCAATGATGGATTCTCCAGAAAGAGATCCTGTGCTTCTGTTTAAAGACTCCCTATGTGTCATTAGACCACTCATTCACCAAGTGTTTTGGATAGACCAGTCCTGTTCTAGGTATGGAGTTGCCACAGGAATTAAGAACTGGTATGCTTCTGTCCTGTTTGGAGCCCAGTTGAGCAAGGATGTAAAAATTTGTCTTTTTTTTTTAAAGTGTGTATTGTCTATGCTGAGTGCTTTACAGACAATGACACAAGTGAGGGAGAAGTTGAGGAGGCTGGTTGGGATTTGAAAGCAATGGGAGACTTTTGCAAGGGATGACATTGAAGCTAAGACATATGTATTACAGACCTAAGACATTGTGTGAATACCAGGTGGGAAGAAATGCAAATGCAGTGCCTTGAGATGTCAGTATCTCTCTAGGCTCCAGCTTAATGGGAGGGGAGGGAGGAAGCATTTGATGCAGGGACCATACTAGGGCAAGGCCTTGCAGACCATGATCAGAAACTTGGATTACATTCCAAGTAGGATGAGAGGCTGTGGAATCGATCCCCAGGAAATAGGTTCTGAAGTCCTGTTAGAGATGTAAGCTTTTGCATGGACAGTTCACAAAGGCCTAGATTATGCAAGAAAAGCATAGGCTTGAGCCTGGCAGGTGTTCTGAGGACTGGCTAAACATGCACATACCTGCACCATAGAGAAGCAACATGTGCTGTCCTTAGGATGGCTTTCCATCCCAGTGTGTCCAGGTCAGTTTCTGTCCACATCTATTGCCTTGGGTATTGATTACCCTTTCATTCCTAACAATGTCTCCATTTGAGTGATAGGTTATACCATCGCCCTAATTATGCCACTTGCTTTCAAGTAATTCAAGCCTTGGCTCATGAAGTACATTACTCTCAGGTCAATAGTTTATTCTACCTTGAAATATAAATTCCTTACAATAAATATAAACAATCACAAGGTTATGTCTTATTTCTCCCTTGGCATTCCACATTCCCAGAGGACAGGACATGTGTGTTTATTTATAAAGAGTGTTTGCAAAGTCTCCCATGAAAATAATACATATGCCTATTACTTTCAAAGTTAGATCATTTAGTCTTCACAATAAAATTTCTGGAAGGGTCAAGGGTCATTTCCCTTTTATGGACAGGAGAAGTAAAGTGACTAGCCAAGATCTCACAGCCAGTAAGTATTAGAATTAGAACTCAAACTTGGATGGAAGTTAGTTCTGCATCTGGGTATCTTTCTACTTCACCATCTTGTAACCTAAAGCCTAGCTGACCTCTGTTCTAGGACAGATATTCACAGTCTGATAAGACAGAAGGGAATCACCTTCCTGTCTGGGCTTTGCAGCTGTAGAGTGCCTTGTAACAGCTGAGTAATAACAGCCATCAGCATTACCAGGTGATCAGGGTGGGGCTGGGGCTGTCCCACAACACAGAGGTTCTATAACTATCTCCCAGTGTATGTCAGGTCAGATGTAATATCCTGTAATGTCAGAGCTTATCAGTCTTTCTTGAGTCAGGCACACGTGACACACACACATTCAAACCTGAGCTGTCAGGGTTTTCAGAACACCAGGCTCTGGGCAGGTACATATAGAATGTGCAGATCACCCAGGGACAGACTGTTAAGCTGAGAGAGCCACACCTGGAGCCTACATCAGCACAACATGGCCTCAAGGTGGCTTGTAAGTTAATCTGTCACCCCATCAGGGACTAAAAAGTGGCTTCCATGGGACTCCAGAGACTGGAGAGTCCTCACTTTGCATCAGGCCAAGGCCTCTGTCCCTCCAGATTCAGGCTCAGAACTGCTGCTGCTAAACCTTATTCTTATCCTGGCTCAGACTCAAGCCATCTGGGTACCCTTGGTAGATCCTCAAGCAAGAGGAGTCACTGGGGGGAGCTAGGTTCAAACACCGCCAAGGATCACTTCTCAGTGCCTCTGAGGCTCAGACTCCTCCCCTATAAACCCTGATTGTAGTTATCACCTTGTAGGATTGCCGTGTAAATTAAATACCCAGAGGTTTTCATACAGTAGGTCCTCAGAAAAGGTGAGCTGCTCTCTTAGTTATCACTACCATCACCATTGCCATTCCTCTTAGAGGCTAAAACCCCAGAATGTGAACGTGGAGGAGACCACCTCCCTGCACTACGGGCTCCCGCACCTCTGTCCTGACACTCCATGGTTCATGAAACCTCGGTTATAGATGGCAAAGAAGAGTGCTAACTCACTTCCTGAAAAGTGCTCCCTTGGCCCAGCTCTTCTTCGAGGTTTGTACACCCTGCAATTACTCACGTAATTAAGTTCATGAGTAAACTGAATTAGGAAAAATGATATTTTAACCCCTTCCTCTTTTTCTGAGCAAGAGCCATTTATTAACATCAATGGAGGGGGTGCACATCCAAGGGTACATCTTCAATTCTCTATTTCTAATTTTTTAATATTTTCTCTTTTCACTGCGCTTTCTCAGGAAAATTTTCAAACATTCTCAAAAGTAGAGAAAATATGACAAGACAAATTTCAACAATCATCACCATTTTGCCATTCCTTTTTTAATAGGCCAGATACACATACATTTTAAAGGCAAATTTCCAACATTATGCCATTTCACTCATTACATCCTTGTTAGAGCACAATAAAAAGCAGGAGCTGAGATGGGGAGCAATGGAGAGTGGACCAGGCTGTCCAAGCACTCAGACAACTTGTTCTGGGATTGGACCTGGGCCCAGAGCTTCGGAAACTGCTATTTACACACGTTTCACAACAAAAGGAACCAATGAGAGGAAGGAGAATTAGAGGTAGATCTGGAGGAAGTTGCATTGGAACCTGGCTTGGGATCTAGCGATACAAGTTTCAAGAGCAGGGTGATTCTCTCTACTGCCAAACATACAATCTAAAAGTTATGAGTTAAGTTTTATTTGAGGATCTTACTGTCAATTGTAGCCCAGGAGACAGACTTTCAGATAGCTCTAGGGAACTGCTCTGAAGAGGAAAGGGAGGAACCAGGACATAAAGCAGGGTTTTAGGGAGTTTTTTTGCTAGGAAAAAGCATGTAATTAAACATAAAAAGATTACTGCTAATCACAAAGAACAGATATCTCAAGTTAATGATTTTAATCCTTGTCTATGCATGGGAAGATGCAAGAGCTTGGGGCACATAGAAATTATTCCTTAGATATGCATTTAACTATTGAGGGCAAGTGTCCAAAGCACAGATTGTCTCCTATTTTTTTCCAGCTATAATTGCCCTCAGGACATACCATTGAGGGATAGGGAGTGAGGTGGGAGGGGAGTCTGCAGTGGCTGATGGCTTGATGGTGAGCAATATTTCTTTTTTACTAGAATGGCAGGCAACATTCTTTGATGGCAATTTCTTGGGACAAAAAGTACACAAGTATTTCTGGGAACAGTGGGAACGGTTGGCATCCCATGCCCCTAACACCAGTGTGGAGAACTTTATGGAGCCCTGGAAATGTCAAGCTAGAGGTACATCCACACTTGGTCCCATAGCAGGAGAGATAATATAACCATCCCCTGGGACTCTCAAACAGCAGCCTTGGAGAAGAATGGCATCACCAGACAATGAACAGGAAGTTGGACAAGAAGTTGGAAGCTCTAGTCTCCCACCACCCAGCTCCAATCCTGCCAAGTGCAGACTCTGCTATCTCTTTCCACAGAAGTAGGCTTACAAGAGGAAGCAGTTAAGAGAACAAACATTTGACACACCAAGGGAGCAGCAAGTCAGCTTCAATAAGATGAAAATGTTTCTCCCTACCACCAAAAAATAAAAAGAAAATGTCTCTTCTGATCAAGAAGAAAATGTGTGCCCATTTTATGGATGAGGAAAAAAGCCCCAGAAAAGAACACTGCTCAGAATAACAGCTGGCAAACCAAAAAGCAGACCTACTCAGTCTCCTTCCTCATCCTTTCTTCCAAGATCAAGATTAGCTCCTGGAGTTGGAAGTTATTTCTGTTGGGAAACATTTTTGTATGACTGATTCACTAATCAACTTGGTTTGGGCTTCATAAAAGGTAGTGCTGGGAACACTGAGTCAGTCCTTCTTTCTTGCTTCCATCCTGCACAGAGGAAGAGAATGCAAAAAGCTAAAATATGCAACTGAACACTTGAATTGATTTCCACTGGAGTTTTAGTCACCAAGAAAGTTCTTTATATTCTGCAGAAATGCATTTTTATTTCTGCTCAACTGGTGAAAAAGAAGGAAAGATACTTCAAGATGACCTAACCTAAGAATAAAAGTCTCTGGAAGCAAATGGTAGTTAAACAAAGATAACGTTGGCTAAACAAATATTCCACTCATCAAAAGGAACAGATAGAGAGAATTCCCAAGTTCTAAATTGTGAGAACAAATGGGCCTCTTCTACATTCATTTCTCACCTTTATTCCAATCAGGTCCATGCCTCAGGCAAGGTCTGGGATGGTCTCAGGACCAAAGAACGTGAGTAGGAAAGTGTGCAGCAGCCTTGTCTCCAAGTAAAAAATCAACTGTAATAAACTAAAGCATGTGGCTTAGGTGCAAGACCCTGTGCTGGCCCTGGAGTTGAGAGGGGAAACCTGAGCACTATAGCCCTTAACCTCAAGGGATTCTGGGTCTCAAGAAGGACTAAGGTGCATACATAAAGCTGCATTAAGGTGTTACTCAGGTGTGCTCAGGGAGGGCAGGCTGGGAGCTCTGGTGATGCTTTCTAGGGGAATTTCTAATATTATGAGTGACCAAGCCACTAATGGACCATTTGATATTAAATGGAAACCCTAGATTTTGGTTCTGTGTGCCCAGGGACTTTGGTTTTTTCCTAATTAAAAAAGTTTTTGGCCATGACCCATGGCTTATAGGATCTAAGTTCCCCTACCAAGGATTGAACCTGGGACACCACAGTGAACGCACTGAGTCCTGACCATTGGATCATCAGAGAATTTCCCCAGCGACTTTTATTGAGATGGCCAGATGTCCAATACAGAGTAAGTCTTGACCAGACTGGTTCACTACAGTGCCCCTCCTTTCTTGTGCTTCCCATCTTACCCAGGCCCCACACATAGGCGGCACCTCTCAGAACCCACACATAGGACAGTTCAGGCAGCCCTGACTGTCCACCCCTGATGAATGCTCTCAGAGTCAAGTTTTCAGAGCTGTTGATAATCTGGCAATTAAGCACCTGGTTGAAGGAATACAGTTTGAATTCTTTGATAAACCTGGGCATGCTTCAGCGCTGTTGTCTTTTGTTTTCAATCATCCTGACAATGCAGAGGCAGATGTAGAGTGATGCATGTGATACCTGCAGAGTAAGGCCAGAATAATATAGATACCAATGCCTGAGGTTGAATTTCTCAACTGCTTGTAACTGGGTCACTATTTTTAGTTGGAACCTCGAGCCCAAAATGTCAAGCAGGGAAAACAAATTGAGTTGGACTGAGAAGAAGAAACCAGGGGCGGGTTTTCTATTCCATATCTTCTAGCCACTCATTATGAATATGGAAAAAAAAGAAAAAAAAACTTTTCCTAGCTCTGAGCCTCAGATTTTCTCACCTGACTAGCCAAAGGTATGGACTCACCTTTGCTGACTGAAATAAAAATGTTCAACATGAGAGCTGGTAAGTTTTAGTTTTATTGTGGTACTTACTAAGGACTAAATCATGGAAGACAGCCTCTCAGAGCTCTGAGGAATTGCTCCAAAGAGGTAGGGGGAGAGGGCAAGCATATATGTGATTTTGGTGAAGGGGTTACATGTAACGAAGCACACATCTCAGTCAAAGGTTGCTGCTAGTCCTGAGAAACAGATATCTTAGTTAATGATGTTATTGCTTAGGAGCTAGTTAAAACTATAGGAAGACATGAAAAATCAGGTTCATAAAAAATTTCTCCTGAAAATATCTAACTATCAAAGGCCTGTTCTGCCAGTTTTCTCCAAGCACAAAGCATCTCATTTCTGATCCCTACCCTGAACTCATTTCAGGGTGTGTTAAAGGTCAGCAGGTGCAGTGGCTAATGGACCTAATCCTAATGGAGCTGAATGGTGAAAAACATTCTTTAGTCGCCACCTTCAACTGGGCATTCTATGAATCAAAGATGAGTAACACTCAAGGAAGAAATAACTCAGCTCCATGAAGCAAACCACTCTACTGAAAAGTACTTTCAGGTATCTGTAACACTAAGGTTTATAACAAGGTCTCATATCTTTGCCAAGGAGAAGTGGAAAGAAAAAAATGTTTCACAGGGTCCCACCTGACAGTTTTTAATTGTAATATCAGTGAGTGAATAAGGCAAGAGTAATACACAGTTAGATTTCCCCATAGAAAGTTTCCACCAGCCCAGCCCAACAGTGTGCCCCTCCAGATTCAAGACTGTCAATGTTGTTCTATTAAAGAAATCCTTTGCTTTTCAGATCAGATCAGTTGCTCAGTCATGTCTGACTCTTTGCGACCCCATGAATCACAGCACGCCAGGCCTCCCTGTCCATCACCAACTCCAGGAGTTCACTCAAACTCACATCCATCGAGTCGGTGATGTCATCCAGCCATCTCATCCTCTGTCGTCCCCTTCTCCTCTTGCCCCCAATCCCTCCCAGCATCAGAGTCTTTTCCAATAAGTCAACTCTTTGCATGAGGTGGCCAAAGTACTGGAGTCTCAGCTTTAGCATCATTCCTTCCAAAGAAATCCCAGGGCTGATCTCCTTTAGAATGGACTGGTTGGATCTCCTTTCAGTCCAAGGGACTCTCAAGAGTCTTCCCCTTTGCTTTTAGGGGACATAAAAATAGCATACTTTCCAAAATATATAAACAGTTCATATAATTTAATATAGAAAACAAAAACAAATAACCCAATTTTTAAAAATGGGCAGAAGACCCAAACATTTTTCCAAAGAATACATATAGATGGCCACCACATGAAAAGATGCTCAATATTGCTAATCATCAGAGAAATGCAGATCAAAACCAGAATGAGATATCACTTCACACATGTCACAATAGCTATCATCAAAAAGATCACAAATAACAACTGTTGAAAATGACGAGGAAAGGTAATTCCTGTATACTATTGGTAGTAATGAAAATCAGTGCAACAACTATGGAAAACAAATGGATATTCCTCAAAAAACTAAAAATAGAATCACAGTGTGATCCGGAAATTGCACTTCTAGGTCCATATCTGAATAAAATGAAAACATTAATTCAACGTGGCACATGCAGCCCGATATTCATAGCAGCATTATTTACAATTGCCAAGACACAGAAGCAATCTAAGTGTTCATTAATAGATAAATGGATAAGGAAGATGTGGTATAAGCACATGCACACAATGGGATCTTATTAGCCATAACAAAGAATGGAATGCTGCCATTTGCAACAACATGAATTGACATAGAAGGTATTATGCTTAGTGAAAGAAGTCAGAAAAATACTGTAGATTAACATTTATGTATGCAATTTGGGTGACCTGGGTTCCATCCCTGGGTAAGGAGGATCCCCTGGAGAAGGAAATGACAACCCACTCCAGTATTCTTGCCGCAAAATCTCATGGACAGATGAGCCTGGCAGGCTACAGTCCATGGGGTCGCAAAGAGTCAGACACTGAGTGACTTCAATTTCACTTTTCCATGTAATCTTAAAAAAAGAAAACAGAAACAGACTTACAGGTATAGAGAACAAACTAGTGGTTACCAGTGGGGAGAGGGAAGTTGGGGAAAAAAAGATGAGGGCAGGTGATTAAGAGTTAGAAGCTACTATATATAAAACAACTAAACTACTATATATAAATACGTAAATAATAACACAGGGCCTAACAGTTTAGTTCAGTTCAGTCACTCTGTCATGTCCGATTCTTTGTGACCCCATGAACTGCAGCATGCCAGGCCTCCCTGTCCATCACCAACTCCCAGACTTCACCCAAACTCATGTCCATCGAGTCAGTGATGCCATCCAGCCATCTCATCCTCTGTTGTCCCCTTCTCCTCCTGCCCCCAATCCCTCCAGGCATCAGACTCTTTCCAATGAATGAGTAAACTCTTCTCATGAGGTGGTCAAAGTATTGGAGTTTTAGTTTCAGCATCAGTCCTTCCAAAGAACACCCAGAACTGATCTCCTTTAGAATGGACTGGTTGGATCTCCTTACAGTCCAAGGGACTCTCAAGAGTTTTCTCCAACACCACAGTTCAAAAGCATCAATTCTTCGGCATTCAGCTTTCTTCACAGTCTGACTTTCACATCCATAGATGACCACTGGAAAAACCGTAGCCTTGACTAGACGGACCTTTGTTGGCAAAGTAATGTCTCTGCTTTTGAATATGCTATCTAGTTGGTCATAACTTTCTTTCCAAGGAGTAAGCATCTTTTAATTTCATGGCTGCAATCACCATCTGCAGTGATTTTGGAGCCTCCCAAAAAATATAGTCTGACACTGTTTCCACTGTTTCCCTATCTATTTCCCATGAAGTGATGGGACCCATACAGGGCCTATAGCCAATATTTAATAATATGAATTCCAGTTGAGCTATTTCAAATCCTGAAAGATGATGCTGTGAAAGTGCTGCACTCAACATGCCAGGAAATTTGGAAAATTTAGCAGTGGCCACAGGACTGGAAAAGGTCAGTTTTCATTCCAATCCCAAAGAAAGGCAATGCCAAAGAATGCTCAAACTACCGCAGTGGCACTCACCTCACACGCTAGTAAAGTAATGCTCCAAATTCTCCAAGCCAGGCTTCAACAATATGTGAACCATGAATTTCCTGATGTTCAAGCTGGTTTTAGAAAAGGCAGAGGAACCAGAGATCAAATTGCCAACATCCGCTAGATCATCAAAAAAGCAAGAAGTTCCAGAAAAACATCTATTTCTGCTTTATTGACTACACCAAAGCCTTTGACTGTGTGGGTCACAATAAAGTGTGGAAAATTCTGAAAGAGATGGGAATACCAGACTACCTGATCTGCCTCTTGAGAAACCTATATGCAGGTCAGGAAGCAACAGTTAGAACTGGACATGGAACAACAAACTGGTTTCAAATAGGAAAAGGAGTACACCGAGGCTGTCTATTGTCACCCTGCTTATTTAACTTCTATGCAGAGTACATTATGAGAAATGCTGGGCTGGAAGAAGCACAAGCTGGAGTCAAGACTGCCCGGAGAAATATCAATAACCTCAGATATGCAGATGACACCACCCATATGACAGAAAGTGAAGAAGAACTAAAAAGCCTCTTGATGAAAGTGGAAGAGGAGAGTGATAAAGTTGACTTAAAACTCAACATTCAGAAATCTAAGATCATAGCATCTGGTCCCATCACTTCATGGCAGATAGATGGGGATACAGTGGAAACAGAGTCAGACTTTATTTTGGGGGGCTCCAAAACCACTGCAGATGGTGATGGCAGCCATGAAAATAAAAGACGCTTACTCCTTGGAAAGAAAGTTATGACCAACCTAGACAGCATATTGAAAAGCAGAGATATTACTTTGCCAACAAAGGTCTGTCTAGTCAAGGCTATGGTTTTTCCAGTCGTCGTGTATGGATGTGAGAGTTGGAGTGTGAAGAAAGCTGAACACCAAAGAATTGATGCTTTTGAACTGTGGTGTTGGAGAAGACTCTTGGGAGTCCCTTGGACTGCAAGGAGATACAACCAGTCCATCCTAAAGGAGATCAGTCCTGGGTGTTCATTGGAGGGACTGATGCTAAAGCTGAAACTCCAATACTTTGGCCACCTCATGTGAAGAGTTGACTCATTGGAAATGACCCTGATGCTGGGAGGGATTGGGGGCAGGAGGAAAAGGGGATGACAGAGGATGAGATGACTGGATGGTGTCACCAACTCGATGGACATGAGTTTGCATGAGCTCCGGGAGTTGGTAATGGACAGGGAGGCCTGGCATGCTGTGATTCATGGGGTCGCAAAGAGTCGGACATGACTGAGTGACTGAACTGAAATGAACTGATAAGTAGAGTACAATCTATAAAAATATAGGATCACTATGCTGTAAACCTGAAACTGAAACTAATATACTAATATGCCTGGAACTAATATAAAACTGTAAGTCAAACATTCTTCAATGTTAAAAAAAAAATAACGGCATGCTTAAGGTATATTGGAACCTTACTGACCTGGAAAAAGGAAATATCCAAGTTCAGCTGGCCCTAACCATCACGTGGGAAGAAGAAAATACTCAACTCCAGACCTCTCTAGTCACTCTGTCCTACCTAAAATGAGAAAGAAATACATTAAGAAAAAATTGTAAAGTTCACAGCCCAGTGTCACATGATCATTAAAAGACAAGACCTAACAATAGGACCGTGTGCAGGTCAAGAAGCAGCAAAAGAACCAGACATGAAACAACAGACTGGATCCAAATTGGGAAAGGAGTACATAAAGGCTGTATATTGTCACCCTGCTTATTTAACTATATTCAGAGTACATCATATGATATGCCAGGCTGGATGAAGCAGAAGCCAGAATCAAGATTGCTGGGAGAAATATCAATAACCTCAGATATGTAGATGAAACCACTTTTTATGGCAGAAAGCAAAAAGGAACTAAAGAGCCTCTTGATGAAAGTGAAAGAGGAGAGTGAAAAAGCTGGCTTAAAACTCAACATTCAGAAAACTAAGATCATGACATTTGGTCCAATCACTTCATGGCAAATAGGTGGGGAAACAGTGGAAACAGTGTCAGACTTTATTTTTTGGGCTCCAAAATCACTGCAGATGGTGACTGCAGCCATGAAATCAAAGACACTTGCTCCTTGGAAGAAAAGCTATGACCAACCTAGACAGCATATTAAAAAGCAGAGACATTACTTTGCCAACAAAGGTCCATCTAGTTAAAGTTTTGGTTTTTCCAATAGTCATGTTATGGATGTGAGAGTTGGGCTATAAAGAAAGCTGAGCACCAAAGAATTGATGCTTTTGAACTGTGGTGTTGGAGAAGACTCTTGACCATCCCTTGGACTGCAAGGAGTTCAAATCAGTCAATCCTCAAGGAAATCAACACTGAATATTCATTGGAAGGACTGATGCTGAAGCTGACGCTCCAATACTTTGGCCACCTAATGTGAAGAGTGATTCGTTAGAAAATATTCTGATGCTGGGGAAGATTGAAGGCAGGAGGAGGAGGGGATGACAAAAGGTGAGATGGTTGGATGGCATCATCAACTCGATGGACTTGAGTTTGACCAAACTCTGGGGGATGGTGAAGGGCAGGGAAGCCTGCTAAGTTGCAATCCATGGAGTTGCAAAAAGTCAGACATGACTGAGTGACTAAGAAATAACAACAATCATAGGACTATAGAATGCTCCCTCTCCCCACACACCACATCACCACACACAACAAAGGAGCACCTCAATACATAAGGCAAATGCTAATATCTATAAAAGGGTAACTCAACAATAACACAAAATAACAGGAGGATTTTAACACCCCACTCACACCAATGGACAATTGTCCAGACAGAAAATAAGGAAATGCAAGACTTAAATGACACATTAGACCTGATGGAGGCAATTGATATCTACAGAATATTTTATGCAAAAGCAGTAAAATACACCTTTTTCTCAAGTTCACCCAGAACACTCTCCATGATAGATTACATCTTGGATCACAAATTAAACCTTGGTGAATTTAAGAAAATTGAAATTGTATCAAGCATTCTTTCATTATAAGACAATGGGATTAGATATCTGTTACGGGGGGAAAAAAACTGTAAAAAACACAAGCATATGGAGGCTTAACAATATGCTTCTAAGCAGCCAGGAGGTCCCTGAAGAAATCAGTGAATAAATCAAAAAGTACCTAGAAACACTGATAACTAAAATATGACAATATAAAACAATGAGATATTGTCAAAGCATTGTTAAGATGGAAGTTTAAGTAATACAAGCATACTTTAATAAATAAGAAAAACGTAAAATAAAGACTTAACCTTAATTACACCTAAATCACCTAGAAAGTAGAATAAAAAATTCCTAAAATTTGTAGACGGAATGAAAGCATAAAGCTCAGAGCAGAAATTAATGAAAAAGAAATGAAGAAAAATGGCAAAGTTCAATAAAACTAAAACCTGGTTCTTTGAGAAGATAAAAAATTGTCAAATCATTAGGCATACACATCAAGAAAAAAAGGGAGAGGGCTAAAATCAATAAAATTAGAAATGAAAAAAAATAAATTTAGAAAAAAAAAAAAAAAGAAGTTACAAAAAACAGCACAGAAATACAAGCAATTATAAGAGACTACTTTGAGAAACCATATGGCAACAAAATGGACAACCTGGAAAAAAAAATGGTCAAATTCTTAGAGAGCACAACCTTCCAAGACTGAACCAGGATGAAGTAGAAAATATGAACAGACAAATAACAAGCAGTGAAACAAAAGCTATAATTGATCTGTATCCAACAAAAAAATGCACAGGCCCAGGTGAATTCACAGGTGAATTCTACCAAATGTTTAGAGAAGAGATTACACCAATCCCATTCAGATACTTGCAAAAAAAATTGCAGAGGGAGGAATACTCCCAAATTCATTCTATGAAGCCACTGTCACCCCAATAACAAAGCCAAAGATGCCACAAAAAAGAAAATTACAGGCCAATATCACTGAGAAAATAGATACAAATAATCCTCAACAAAATTCTAGAAAACAGAATCCAACAACACATTAAAGTGATCATACATCATGATCAAGTGGGCTTTATCCCAGGGACACAAGGATTCTTCAATATATGTAAATCGTCGTTGTGACATATTATATTAACAAATTAAAAGATAAAAACCACATGATCATCTTGATAGATGCAAAAAAAGCTTTTGACAAAATCCAACACATAAATATATCAATTTATTATAAAACTCTCCAGACATACACCCTCTTCAAATAACACAAGAGGCGACTGTACACATGGACATCACCATATGTTCAATACCAAAATCAGAATGACTATCTTCTTTGCAGTTGAAGATGGAAAAGCTCTATACAGTCAGCAAAAACAAGACCAGAGCTGACTGTGGTTCAGATCGTGAACTCCTTATTGCAAAACTCGCACTTAAAATGAAGAAAGTAGGGAAACCACTAGAACATTCAGGTATGACTAAAACCAAATCTCTTACAATGATACAGTGGAGGTGACAAGTAGATTCAAGAGATTAGATCTCATAGATGGAGTGCCTAAAGAACTATAGACTGGAGTTCGTGACATTATATAGAAGGTAGTGACCAAGACCATCTCCAAGAAAAAAGCAACAAGTTAAAACGGTTGTCTGAGGATGCCTTAAATATACCTGAGAGAAGAGGAAAAAGAAAAGGCAAAGAGAAAAGGAAAGACATACCCATTTGAATGCAGAGCTCCAAAGAATAGCAAGGAGAGATAAGAAACCCTTCTTAAGTGATTAATACAAAGATAGAGGGAAATAATAGAATGGGAAAGACTAGAGATCTCTTCAAGAAAATCAGAAATACCAAGGGAATATTTCATGCAAAGATGGGCACAAAAAAGGACAGAAACAGTATGGACCTAACAGAATCAGAAAATATTAAGAAGAGATGGCAAGAATACACAGAAGAACTACACAAAAAATATCTTTATGACCCAGATAACAACGATGGTGTGATCACTCACCTAGAACCAGACATCCTGGAATGTGAAGTCAAGTGGGCTTTAGGAAGCATCACTACAAACAAAGCTAGTGGAGGTGATAGAATTCCAGGTGAGCTACTTCAAATCCTTAAGGATGATCCTGTGAACGTGCTGCACTCAATATACTAGCAAATTTAGAAAACACAGCAGTGGCCACAGGACTGGAAAAGGTCAGTTTTCATTCCAATCCCAAAGAAATACAATGCCAAAGAATGTTCAAACTACCGCACAATTGCACTCAGTTTACACGCTAGAAAAGTGATGCTCAAAATTCTCCAAGCCAGGCTTCAACAGTATGTGAATTGTGAACTTCCAGATGTTCAAGCTAGATTTAGAAAATGCAGAGGAACCAGATATCAAATTGCCAACATCTGCTGGATCATCAGAAAAGCAAGAGAGTTCCAGAAATACATCTACTTCTGCTTTATTGACTATGCCAAAGTCTTTGAATATGTGGATCACAACAAACTGTGGGAAATTCTGAAAGAGATGAGAATACCAGACCACCCTACCTGCCTGCTGAGAAATCTGTATGCAAGTCAAGAAGCAACAATTAGAACCTGACATGAAACAACAGACTGGTTCCAAATTGGGAAAGGAGTACATCAAGGCTGTATATTGTCACCCTGCTTGTTTAACTTATGTGCAGAGTACATCATGTGAAATGCCAGGGCTGGATGAAGTGCAAGCTGGAAACAAGATTGCTGGGAGAAATATCAATAACTTCAGATATGCAGATGACACCACCCTTATGGAAGAAAGAGAAGAACTAAAGAGCCTGTGGATGAAAGTGAAAGAGGAGAGTGAAAAAGGTAGCTTAAAACTCAGCATTCAGAAAACTAAGATCATGACATCTGGCCCCATCATTTCAAGGCAAATAGATGGGGAAATAGTGGAAACAGTGACAGACTTTATTTTGGCTCCAAAAATCATTGCAGATGGTGACTGCAGCCATGAAATCAAAGGCACTTGCTTCTTGGAAGAAAAGCTATGACCAACCTAGACAGAGTATTAGAAAGCAGAGACATTGCCAACAAAGGTCTATCTATTCAAAGCTATGATTTTTCTAGTAGTCATGTATGGATATGAGAGTTGGACTTTAAAGAAAGCTGAGCACCAAAGAACTGATCCTTTTGAACTGTGATGTTGGAGAAGACTCTTGAGAGTCCTTTGGATTGTAAGGAGATCAAACCAGTCAATCCTTAAGGAAATCCACCCTGAATATTCACTGGAAGGTCTGATGCTGAAGCTGAAGTTCCAATACTTTGTTCACCTGATGTGAAGAACTGACTCTTTGGAAAAGACCCTGCTGCTGGAAAAGATCGAAGGCAGGAGGAGAAGGGAACAACAGAGGATGAGATTGCTGGATGGCATCACCAACTTGATGGACATGAATTTGAGCAGGTTCCAGGAGCTGGTGATGGACAGGGAAGCCTGGTATGTTGCAATCCATAGGGTCACAGAGTCGGACATGACTGACTGACTAAACTGAACTGATGAAAAACACGTACTTCTCTGTTAGCTCAGCTGTTAAATAATTCATCTGCAATGCAGGAGACCCTTGTTTGATTCCTGGGTCAGGAAGATCCCCTGGAGAAGGGATAGACTACCCACTCTAGTATTCTTGGGCTTCCCTGGTGGCTCAGATGGTAAAGAATCCACCTGCTATGCAGGAGACCTGGGTTCTATTGCTGGATTGGGAAGATCCCCTAGATGAAGGTATAGCAACTTTCTCCAATATTATTGTCTGGAGAATCCGCATGGACAGAGCAGCCTGGCAGGCTACAGTCCATGGGGTCG
This sequence comes from Bison bison bison, assembly GCF_000754665.1. Lineage (NCBI taxonomy): Eukaryota > Metazoa > Chordata > Mammalia > Artiodactyla > Bovidae > Bison > Bison bison. Next base: position 76,453 of record NW_011494867.1, read on the forward strand.
CAAAGAGTCAGACATGAATGAGTGACTAAGCACAACACAGTACATGACAAATGCATAGCAAACATTCTTCTCAGTGGTGAAAAAATGAAAAGATTCCATCTAAGATTATGAACAATACAAAGGTATCCACTCACCACTATTATTCAGCATAGCTTTGGAAGTCCTGGCTATAGCAATTAGTGAAGAAAAAGAAATTTTAAAAATCCAGATTGGAAAAGAAAAAGTAAAATTCTCACTGTTTGCAGATGACATGATACTATACATAGAAGACCCTAAAGATTCCACTAGAAAGTTACTAGAGCTAATCAATGAATCTAGTAAAGTTGCAGGATATAAAGTTAATACACAGAAATCCCTTGAATTTTTATACACTAGCAATGAAAAATCAGAAAGAGAAACTAAGGAAACACTCTCATTGCAACAAAAAGAGTTAAATATCTAGAAATAAAACTACCTAAAGAGACAAAAGACCTGTCTGAAGAAAACTATAAGATATTGATGAAAGAAATCAATGATAACACTAATTGATGGAGAGATACATCATTTTTCCTGATTGGAATAATCAATATTGTGAAAATGACTGTAATACTTAAGGCAATCTACAGATTCAATGTGATCCCTATCAAACTACCAATGGTATTTATTTTTCACAAAACTAGAACAAAAAATTTCACAATTTGTGTGGAAGCACTGCTGCTGCTAAGTCGCTTCAGTCGTGTCTGACTCTTTGCGCCCCCATAGACGGCAGCCCACCAGGCTCCCCCATCCCTGGGATTCTCCAGGCAAGAATACTGGAGTGGGTTGCCATTTCCTTCTCCAATGTATGAAAGAGAAAAGTGAAAGTGAAGCACAAAAGAACCCAAGTAGCCAAAACAATCTTGAGAAAGAAAAACATAGCTGAATGATTCAACCCTCCTGACTTCAGACTATACCACAAAGCAACAGTCATCAAGTACACTACTAGCACAAAAACAGAAATATAGACCAATGGAACAAGTTACAAAGCCCAGAGATAAGCCCATGCATCTACAGGCACCTTATATGTGACAAAGGAGGCAAGAATATACAATGGAGAAAAGACATCCTCTTCAATCACTGGTGCTAGGAAAATCAGACAGCTACATGTAAAAGAATGAAATTAGAACAGTTTATAACACCATACAAAGATAAACTCAAAATGGATTAAAAATTTAAATTTAAGGTCAGAAATTATAAAGCTCTTAGAGGAAAATACAGGCAATAAAAAAAACATAAATCGCAGCAAGATCCTCTTTGACCTACCTCCTAGAGTAATGAAAACAAAAACAAATGGAACCTAATTAGACTTAAAAGCTTTTGCATGGCAAAGAAAGCAGTAAACAAGATTAAAAGATAATCTTCAGAATGGGAGAGAATAACTGCAAATGAAGCAACTGATAATGGATTAATCTCCAAAATATTTAGGCAGTTCATACGGCTCACTATCAGAAAAACAAACAGTCCAATCAAAAAATGGGCAGAAGACCTAAACATACATTTCTCCAGACAAGACATACAGATGACCAATATGTGCATGAAAAGATGCTCAACATCACTCATTATTAGAGAAATGCAAATCAAAACTTCAAGGAGCTATCGTCTCATACCAGTCAGAATGGCCATCATCAAAAAACTACAAACAATAAAAGCTGGAGAGCATGTGAAGAAGAAACTCTCTTGCACTGCTGGTGGGAATACGGTAATAAATCGGTACAGCCAGTGTGGAGAACTGTATGGAGATCCCTTAACAAACTAGGAATAAAAGCACCATATGAACCAGCGATTCCACTACTGAGCATATATCATGAGAAAACCACAATTTTTTAAAAAATAAATGTGCTCCAATGTTCATTACAGCATTGTTTGTGCTAGCCAGGACATGGAAGTAATCTAGATATCCATAGACAGATAAATGGATACAGAAGTTGTGGAATATATATACAATGGAATATGACTTGGCCATAAAAAGGAATGAATTTAAACAGTTGTAGTGAGGCACATACACCTAGACCATTTTATACAGGGGGACGTAAGTCAGAAAGAGAAAAACAAATATCGTATATTAGTGCATATATATGGTATCTAGAAAAATAATACTGTGAACCTGTTTACACAGAAGAAATGCAGATGTAGATAGAATGGACTGGCATTGCAGGCAGATTCTTTACCGACTGAGCCACCAGGGAAGAATATCAACCATTTTAGAGTACACACATAAAATATACAGTTGCCTAAAGGATTGAATTATTCTTATATGATCTTTTTAAAGATGTTTTTAAATTTGCTTTTTAATTGGAGTATAATTGCTTTATAATTTTTTAATTAATTAATTTTAATTGGATGATAATTATTTACAATATTGTTGTGGTTTTTTCTATACATCAACCCAGATAAGAGTGTGCAAGGGCTGAGGCTTATTAGGGCTCAGTTGTTTAGTCATGCTGGGGAGGGGAAGGGACATGGCAGCTACAACTGGGATGTACTGGGCAGTGCCTACGAGGGTAAAGACCCCCTGGATGTTGCTACAGACTGAGGTGGGTGGTGGACTCTCCCAGAGGAATTGTCCAACTGGTCTTAGGTCCCTAGGAAGAGCCAAGCTACCTAGGCTCCAACCAAGGTGTGGGCAGTAAAGTGTACCTGCTCACAGTCTGGTGGCAGTTGCCACCTCTGGGGTCGGTGCTTTACTTGCTGCCTCAAGCACTCTCCCTGGCCTTGGCAGTGGCTAGTGGCTTACGTTCCCCTTTCTAGATTGTAAACTGCAGTTGTGTCTAGTTTCTCTGCTGGTGCTGGCACTCCTGCTGGCTTTGGTGATCGCAGCTGGGTTCACAGCCGCTGTCTGGGAGAGCATGGAGTTAGCGTTCTGGCAGTAGCAATCTCTTGCCTCTCTGGGAGGCCCAGGCTTTTCCCTGGACTCCCTCATCTGTGTTGTACTAGCCCCCTCAGAGTATCTTAGTACCGAGCCCCCACTGGCTGTGGGCACAGGCACTGAGCTGCTTCTCAGCCTGGAAATGTGGCTTGACAAAGATCTCTGTGGTGAGTTTTCTGTTTTGCCTCCTGAGCACCTGTTGCTGCATTCCCCTCTGAGGTTCCAAAACCACCCCCTCGACCCCACCAGTGAGGGGGTTTCTGAGTATTCGGAAACTTTAACTCCTTCATGACTCACTCCTCAGGGCTCAGGTCCCCAACCCCAAATCCTTTTTTATCTTTGTCTTTTGACCTACCTCACTCTGAGGAGACTGGCTTACCATTTTGGAAGTCTGGGGTCTTCTGTAAGCATTCAGAAAGTGTTCTGCAGGAGTTGTTCCACATAGAGATGAATTTTTGACATGTTTGTCAGGGGAAGGTGATCTACCTATCTTATTCTTCCACCATCTTGAAAGTCTCCCCTGATCTCCATCAGCACAATTTTAAAGAACAAGGACAAGATCCTGGAACATGTGAAGTCTGCTGTGCCAATGATGTCGACAATAATATTACAAGCGCGGAAAGGTGATGGAGGATTTGGAGAAACTTCTCAGTGTACTGGTGCTGGATCAGCATCAGGATCAAGACCTGCTCAGCTTATTGGTGATTTAAGAGAAAGCTAAAAGCCTTTATGAAGACTTGAGGGAGAAACACGTGAAGAATCAGAGAACACATCTTTTAGTGCCAGCCATAGCTGATTTCATCAATCCAAGGCTAAAGCCACACTTTACAATGTAAAAGTAAGTGACGAAGCAGCAAGTGTAGGTACGGCAGCTGCCTGGGGATTTCCTGAAACATTTCGAGAAATTACTGATGAAGGTGCACATTTACCAGGGCATGTTTTAACTTGGATAAGACAGAGCTGTCCTGGAAGAGATGCAGACCAAAGTTAAATCAGTAAGGAGGAAAAGTTGATGCCAGGCTATAAAACTGCAAAGGATAGACTCACTCTGTTGTTTGATGGCAATGTTTCCACGGATATGAAGCTGAAGCCTCTCTTAGTTTTTCATTCAGAGGACCCAAGAGCCCTTAAAAACAGGCTGTTTTACTGTTGTGTGAAAGAATAACCTCAAAATCTGAGTTACACAGGCCATTTACCAAGACTGGCTTTTCCACCACTTTATCCCAAAGGTAGAGAATGGGATGTTTGGAGAAGGACATGCCATTCAACCTTCTTTTGCTGCTCAACAATGCTCAACAATACCTCCTATTCATGGATGACTTTCATCCCAACATCAAAGCAGTATATCTGCCATCAAATACTACATCACTCATCCAATCTATGGATCAAGGAGTTATAGTGACTCTCAAGAAATGTTATTGACATCACACTTCTCCTCAGGCAGTAAAGGTGAGTGACAAATCAGGAGCAACCTTGCAACAGTTTTGGAAGGACTCTAATACCTACAAGGCCATAAAAAATCATGGACTTCGCTTGGTGTGATGTTATAGCTGTCACCATGAATGGGGTTTGGAAGAAGCTTGGCCTGCAGTTTGTTCATGATTTTTGTGGATTTGAAGTGAATGAGAAGTCCAAAGCGGACTTTAGGAACTTAGTGACCCTCAGTGAGAAGCTGGAGCTAGACGTGCAAGAGGACAACTTCACTAAACTCTTTGCTGTGCAACAGGAGGAGGTTACTAATGAAGACCTGATGGAATTGGAGGCCAAGAGAAAGGATGAAGAGAGACCCGAGGAAGAGGAAGTAACTGAATAATCAAAGAGATTCTCAATTCAGGAAATGACAAGAGGATTTCCTTTATTTGAGGAGGCCCAGTTAGTTTTTGAGGCACATGACCTGAACATAGAACAGTACATGAGGGTTGCAGCAGCCATTCAGAATGCAATCCAGTGCTACTGTGCCAGCTATGATGGACAAAAAAAGAGAAAGAACTGCTGCCTAGACATCTTGGTCATTTTTTTCAAGAGGGTAGATAGAATTGAATGCAACGAGGAGCCATAACATGTGCCATCAAGGTCAGGCATGAGTGAAACTGAAGCTTGCCCTCTGTCTCATGTTACTGATGATCCTTCAGCTGCACCATCTCTCACCTCCTCTCCCTCCTCCAGTCATTAACTCTTCTTGCCTTTTCACTTGGTGGCAGCCCCTTATATGTCACCTGTTGTACTGTACTACTGTATTTTTCAAAGTACTTTTCAAAGTACTGTACTGTAAGATTTAAAATATTTTCTTTATTTTTTGTGTTTTTATGTATAATTTGTATGAAAAGTATTATAAACCTACTAGAGTATAGTACTATATTGCCAACTGTGTTAGTTGGGTACCTAAGCTAACTTTGTTGGACTTAGGAACAAACTAGACTTATGAATGTGCTCTCAGAATGCAACTTGTTTGTGTGGGACTTACACACAACAGTACAGCTAAGGGGACTTAACTGTACTGAATATTTTATTTCATTCATTGTGAAATTCTTCATCTCCAGAACTTATCTTTAGTTCTTTTTCTTTATGTTTCCTATCTTTTTGTTGAACTTCTCAAAATATTTTTATATATTGTTTTCCTGATTTCATTGATTTGTGTGTCTGTGTTCCCTTGCGGCTCATTGAGCTTATACTTCATCTGTTATACATAGTATTACAGTATTGTAAAATTTATTGCCCTTAATATTCTTTGTGCTCTGCTCATTCATCTTTCACTTCCAAACACCAGTCCCTGGTAACCACAGATCATTTTATTGTTTCCATAGTTTTGCCTTTTCTAGAATGACATATGGAGAAGCCAATGGCACCCCACTCCAGTACTCTTGCCTGGAAAATCCCATGGATGGAGGAGCCTGGTAGGCTGCAGTCCATGGGGTTGCTGAGGGTCAGACACGACTGAGCGACTTCACTTCACTTTTCACTTTCATGCATTGGAGAAGGAAATGCCAGCCCACTCCAGTGTTCTTGCCTGGAGAATCCCAGGGACGGGGGAACCTGGTAGGCTGCTATCTATGGGGTCGCACAGAGTCGGACACAACTGAAGCGACTTAGCAGCAGCAGCAGCAGCAGTAGCAGCAGAATGGCATATAGTTGAAATAATACCATGATGCTTTTTTCGAGTGGCTTCTTTCACTGAGTCACATGTATTCAAGTTTCTTTCATATCTTTTCATAGCTTGAGAGCTCGTATTTTTAGTGCTTAGTAATATTCCACGGTCTGGATATATCACAGTATATTTATCTGTATAACTACTGAAGAACATCTGGGTTCCTTCCAAGTTTAGCCTATTATGAATAAAGCTGCAATAAAGATTTCTGTGCAGGTTTCTGTGGGCACATGTGTTTTCAACTCATTTGAATAAATGCCAGGGACCGTAATTGTTGGATTGTATGGTAAGAGTACATTTAGTTTTATAAGAAACTGACAAGGTATCTTTCAAAATGGCTATACTTCTTTGTATTCCCAGCAGCGATGTTTGAAAGTTCCTGCTGCTGCACATTCTTTTTGGCATTTTCTATTGTCAGTATCTCAGATTTTGGCTAATCTAATAAATATGTAGTGGTTTCTCATTATTGCATTAATTTGCATTTTCCTGATGACATTTGATGTGGTGCATCTTTTCTTAAACTTGTTTGCCATCTGAATATTTTCTTTGGTGAAGTGTCTAACAAGGTCTTAGGGTTACTTTTTAACTGGGTTGTTTGTTTACCTATTGTTGGGTTTTAAGAGTTCTTTGTATATTTCAGATAACAGACCTTTATCATTTGATATCATGTGTCTTTTGCAATTATTTTCTTCCAGTCTGAACCTTGTCTTCTTATTCTCTGGAGCTGAGTTTCTTTAAAACAATTTCTTCTAATTTTTTTCAGATTATTTATAGACCTTCATTTCTTTGGGCTCAGTTAATGGAAATATTATTTTTTTTAGAGATGTCGTGTTTCCCTGACTTTTCATGCTCTGTGTGACCTTTCGTGGTGTCTGTGTATTTGAAGGAGGAGTCATCTCTTTCCAGTCTTAACAGTCTGTGTTTGCTGTGGAAAGACCACCTTCAGTTTGGCACAAGGACACCAGCTGAGCCAGGTCCTGCACTGGTTCTGGAGGAATGTGAGGGTGCCAGTTTCATGAGCTTACAGTGGCACCGGTTCCAGTGGCATGTGGGACACCGAACCCAGGAGGTATGAAGTAGCACCAGATCTAGGGAGATGAGCCCACACACTGAGCCTTTTAAAAACTTGTCATTAAAAAACAAAACGCATAACATTTGCCCTTTCAACCATTTAAAAATGTACCATTTATCAGTTTTTGTTCCCTTGTATAGAGTTTCAGTTTTACAAGATGAAAGCCTAGGTCTCCTTGGCTTTTAATATCGATATGTTTAAAAGCTTGGTAATATCTTGGTAAGAAAAATTCTAAGACTGTTTTTGTCCTGGGCTGAGATCCAAGGGAGGAGCAAATGCTGTGGTTCTTCCTCTTCTTTTAGAGCCTAGGACATTACTACATGTATTTAGGTTGCCTCGAGGCCCTTCCCAGCATCTGGCCATATGTTCTTTGTGTAGCAAGTTATAGGACTGGGAGTAAGTGAGGCAGGAGATAGATGAGTCCCAGTCTAGGCATTTACAACTGGCCTCCTGTTCACATTTCTTGGGGCAGGTTAAAACAAGTGGGCTTCAGGCCAGACACTTACTAGCCTTCTATTTGTATTTTTTGAAATGGGATAGGTGGACTCCATGTCAGATATTTATAATCAACCTCCTCTTCGCTCTCGAAAATGGAAGTAACAACTGAAATAGGATAAATATCCAGGCTTTTTCTCCTGTGGACACCTTAAGACAACAGTCATGGCATGGAGAGAGAGGAGCTAAACCTTGTCTGAGTAAAGGATCAGGAGGTCATATATTCCCCACCCTTGGGACAAGGGAGACATTTCAAATGCTTAAAAAGTTTCCTTGTGATTTCAGCAAGGCAGCAGTAAGAAATTGAACCTAGGTAGCCTGGATGAAAACCAGGAATCATAGCCACCAAACCAGCAAGTGCTAAAGGCTAGAAGTTGTTTTTCCCTGGATCTTTGCCTTCAGTGAAAAATGCATTTATCACAGAGGCAGAAACTGTAAATGCAGGTACAAAGTTTATTATTAGAGACATAGCACAACAACAAATTGGAGAGCTATTTAGTTGAAATAAAAGTAAGAGAAATGGCTTAGTTGAGATAGAAGCAAGGCAGAGAGACATACCCAGAGAAAAAGGGTGTGGGTGACCCCTTAGTGAGGAGGAGCACAGTGAAGAGGCAGTTAGATCATTTATATAGGTCAATTCTTCCAGGTCTTTTTCTTTCTTCAGGCCAATTATCTGTTTTCTTTTTCCACACCTCACCTACCCTGGGACCCTCCCCTGGGGTGCACACACAACCCTCAGTCAAGATGGATCTTGAAGTGAAGGCTTCTGGGAGGAGCAAGACTCACTATGGCTTGGAATTATCCCCTGACTTTTGACTCCAAGGAGCCTTTCTGTGCATGTGTAGTGTCTCCTTTACCCTTTACTCAGATAGGATTCTTGCTTCTCTTTGTCTTTGCCATGATTATTCACTTGAGATGTTTACAAGAGACAAAGACTGGCTATTTGTTTGGCTTGTTTCTGTTGTTATTTCTATTTCCAAGAGCAAACAGGGTGCTGGCTGTAAACTCCTGAACTGGAGCCCTCCTATCTTCTGCCCCAGGAAATGCCAAGAGGAGACTGGCTGATTGTAAATTTCCAGCCTGGATCCAGTCTATCTCCTACCTCACTTAGGGGTCAAAAAGGAGGGGACACTACCACATAATATGTGATACTAAGGCCCTCAGAGGACTCTGGGCTAGAATCCATCTCGGGAAAAAGTTGTGCATGTATGTTGAGGGGGGTCCACAGGGAGGTCGGGTATGAAAAAAAGAAACCATATAATTGGCTAAAGAAGAGCAAAGACCCAGAAGAACTCTGTAAATGATTTAGCCACCTCTTTACTACACTACTTCTCCTTACTAAAAGGAGAACTACTCCTTCTAGTACTCCTCCTCCTTACTCACACCATTTTCTCTCAGTGTACATCTCTGCCTTGCTTCTATCTTTAAACATAAGATTTCTCTGTGTGCTCTCCCACTTGTTGTTGTGCTATGTCTCTAATAAACTTTGTATTTGCATTTACCATTTTTACCTCTGTGAGAAATGTATTTTTCCCTGGTGGCAAAATTGTGCTTGGTGCTCTGGTGGGTAGGATTTCTGGTTTTCATCCAGGCTCAGCTTGGTTCAGTTCAGTTCAGTAGCTCAGTCATGTCCAACTCTTCCCAACCAGATGAATCGCAGCATGCAGACCTCTCTGTCCATCACCAACTACAGGAGTTTACTCAATCTCATGTCCATTAAGTTGGTGACGCCATCCAGCCATCTCATCCTCTGTCATCCCCTTCTCCTCCTGCCCCCAATCCCTCCCAGGATCAGGGTCTTTTCCATTAGTCAACTATTCACATCAGGTGACAAAGGTATTGGAGTTTCAGCTTCAGCATCAGTCCTTCCAAAGAACACCCAGGACCAATCTCATTTAGAATGGACTGGATGGATCTCCTTGCAGTCCAAGGGACTCTCAAGAGTCTTCTCCATCACCACAGTTCAAAAGCACCAATTCTTTGGCACTTAGCTTTCTTCACAGTGCAACTTTCACATCCATACATGACTACTGGAAAAACCATAGCCTTGACTAGACACACCTTTGTTGGCAAAGTAATGTCTCTGCTTTTGAATAAGCTATCTAGGTTGCTCATAA
>NW_011494867.1:86265-87199 GCF_000754665.1 Bison bison bison
ATTTTGGAGCCCCAAAAAATAAAGTCTGACACTGTTTCCACTGTTTCCCCATCTATTTCCCATGAAGTGATGAGACTGGATGCCATGATCTTAGTTTTCTGAATGTTGAGCTTTAAGCCAAATTTTTCACTCTCCTCTTTCACTTTTAACAAGAGGCTTTTTAGTTCTTCACTTTCTGCAATAAGGGTGGTGTCATCTGCATATCTGAGGTTATTGATAATTCCCCCAGCAATCTTGATTCCAGCTTGTGTTTTTTCCAGCCCAGTGTTTCTCATGATGTACTCCGCATAGAAGTTAAATAAGCAGAATGATAATATACAGCCTTGACATGCTCCTTTTCCTGTTTGGAACCAGTCTATTGTTCCACATCCAGTTTTAACTGTTGCTTCCTGACCTGCATATAGGTTTCTCAAGAGGCAGGTCAGGGGGTCTGGTATACCCATCTCTTTCAAAATTTTCCACAGTTTATTGTGATCCACACAGTCAAAGGCTTTGGCGTAGTCAATAAAGCAGAAATAGATGTTTTTCTGGAATTCTTTGATGATCCAGCAGATGTTGGCAATTTGATCTCTGGTTCCTCTGCCTTTTCTAAAACCAGCTTGAACATCTGGAAGTTCACGGTTCACGTATTGCTGAAGCCTGGCTTGGAGAATTTGGAGCATTACATTACTAGCGTGTAAGATGAGTGCAATTGTGCAGTAGTTTGAGAATTCTTTGGCATTGCCTTTCTTTGGGATTAGAATGAAAACTGACCTTTTCCAGTCTTGTGGCCACTGCTGTGTTTTCCAAATTTGCTGGCATATTGAGTGCAGCACTTTCACAGCATCATCTTCCAGGATATGAAATAGCTCAACTGGAATTCCATCACCTCCACTAGCTTTGTTCATAGTGATGCTTTCTAAGGCCCACTAGACTTCACATTCCAGGATGTCTG
>NW_011494867.1:87416-87852 GCF_000754665.1 Bison bison bison
GCTTCTGTTAGGTCCATACCATTTCTGTCCTTTATCGAGCCCATCTTTGCATGAAATGTTCCCTTGATATCTCTAGTTTTCTTGAAGAGATCTCTAGTCCTTCCATTCTGTTGTTTTCCTCTATTTCTTTCCATTGATCGCTGAGGAAGGCTTTCTTATCTCTCCTTGCTCTTCTTTGGAACTCTGCATTCAGATGCTTATATCTTTCCTTTTCTCCTTTGCCTGTTGCTTCTCTTCTTTTCACAGCTATTTGTAAAGCCTCCTCACACAACCGTTTTGCTTTTTTGCATTTCTTTTTCTTGGGAATGGTCTTGATCCCTGTCTCCTGTACAATGTCACAAACCTCCGACCATAGTTCATCAGGTACTCTATCAGATCTAGACCCTTAAATCTATTTCTCACTTCTACTGTATAATCATAAGGGATTTGATTTAGG